>NC_134356.1:677109628-677177128 GCF_048569485.1 Anomaloglossus baeobatrachus
GCATAGAAAGCCTGTGCCTTGGCACCCATGCTTTTTTTTTTTTTTTTTGCTGTTGCTGTCTAGCCATCTAGGAGCATTAGCCAAGAATAGCGACCGTACAGTGCAATGTATAGCATACAAGCATGAAGTACAATAAACACTTCAGCACATGCAGTACAAGGAGCATAGAAAGCCTGTGCCTTGGCACCTTTGCTTTTCTGCTGCCGTTGTCTAGTTATTCAGGAGCATTAGCCAGGAAAAGCGACATACAGTGAATGTATAGCATACAAGCATGAAAATAACCACTGCAGCACATGCAATCCAAGCAGCATTGAAAGCTTGTGCCTTAGCACCATTGCTGTTTGCTGCCGCTGTCTAGCCATCTAGGCGGGTAGACAGCCAAGAATAGCCCTTACAGTGCAATGTAAAGCATACAAGCATAAAGGACACATGACACTGCAGCACATGCAAGACAAGCAGCATATAGAGTCTGTGCTTTAGCACCCCTGATCTTTTGCTGCTGTTTCTAGGTCTGCATCCTGAATAGCGACCGTACAAAAGTACAACAGGACACTTCGGCATTAGTGGGTCAGCACTTTAGTTGCCGCTTACCGCCCGCACAAAAGCGGGTGTGTGGCGCCGGAATCCTGTGCTGGTAGCTCAGTGTCTCCGTTTTCCCGCTCTGCGTGCCGGAATGGCTGCCGGCGTCCAGAGGAGAGGGGCGGGCCGAGGGCGTGCCCGAGACAAGAGCGGGAACCCGGCGCCCACTGTGTCTAGTAAAGGGGGCTGGAGAATGCAAATAAGGCTCCAGCCCTCGGCGCTGCTATAGAACAGCGTCTCTCCCTGTCCCTGAGTGACAGGGTGGGGGCGGGAACGAAGCGGCGCTAGGCTGCAAAAGCCGGGGACTAAAGTTAGAAGCGCCGCCGCCGTAAAAGCGCGGTCGGCGCGTCCCCGGCGCACTACAAGTCGCAGCTGCGCCGCCGCTCCAGGGGCGGTCGGCGCGGCGGTCCCCACACGTAAAGTCCCCCAGTAATCTGCAGGGACTATAAGCCCAGCGCACAGCGCTACAGTCCCCGGCGCACTAGCACACCCAGCAAGCCTGGAGTGTGCGTGGCCTGCCATACGGGGACACAGAGTACCTGAAAGTTGCAGGGCCTTGTCCCTGAACGGCACTCCCGCTCCACATCCAGCAGGTTCTATGGGTCTGTGGATGGAGCCCGGCCTCAGGGCTTGGAGGCCGGAAAGATCCCACTTCCTCAGAGCCCCTCAGGGGGATGGGGAAGGAAAACAGCATGTGGGCTCCAGCCTCCGTACCAGCAATAGGTACCTCAACCTTACAAACCGCAAGTGGGGTGAGAAGGGAGCATGCTGGGGGCCCTAGTATGGGCCCTCTTTTCTTCCATCCGATATAGTCAGCAGCTACTGCTGACTGAACAGTGGAGCTTATGCATGGATGTCTGACCTCCTTCGCACAAAGCAGAAAAACTGGTGAGCCAGTGATCCCACTGGGGGTGTATAGCCAGAAGGGGAGGGGCCTTACACTTTTTAGTGTAGTGCTTTGTGTGGCCTCCGGAGGCAGTGCTATACACCCAATCGTCTGGGTCTCCCAATGGAGCGCCGAAGAAAAGCAGTGTTTACACCAGGTAAGAAAAATACATATTTATTGCAAGTGACAAGTCCCCTTTAAAAGCGATTGTCAGATATGTGACTCAAACAGATGGCGTCTGTGCTCCTGGATCACTGCCGATTTCTAGAATGAAAGGAATGGATAGAAAAATGGATCCCTTTTGCACTACGCAAAGATTTCTGTTCTGTTTTGAGTCTCTAGGCAGTGTCCAAAGATGTTTATTTCCCCATGCATGGTGATCAGATGTATCACATCTTGGGAGATCATGCTCACTAGCTGTCCTCTTTCAAGAGGTTTCCATTATATTCCTAGATTCGGTGGCTGGCTGACCGCAGCCACTAGAGAAATTTTGTTCCAGTTTTCCTTACCAGTCATGTGACATTCTCATTAAATGGGTATACAAAAATGGAAAGTGAGCTAGACACTTGCATTGGCCGATGTTGTGATGACTCAGTGTCTGGCCACTTGAGTGGGGGGGGGTGATCTGTTCTTAATTAGGCTAGAAGTAGGGCTCCTTTGTTTGTTAAATCAAGAGAAGTTAGCCATTGTCTCATGCCCGACTGATCTGAGCCCTATTGTCTGTAAATGTGGATTGCCTCAGTCCTTCTGACTACATAATTCAGAGGAAAATTATGCAGTCGGATTGAACTAGCGAGCAATGAGAGAGCAGGCATCTCCACCAATCCTGTAAGAGAACTGAGTGGTATAAAAGGGCTTTACTTCTTTTAACAGGAGAGTTATTCTACATAATCTCAGCCAAGGAGCAACAGTTCTAGATGGGGAATCATGAAACTGCTTCACTTTGGATATTGTACATGACTTCTGCTGAGGAACTAAGGTTTCAGCTGGAGGATCACACAAGTGCTTCACTTCATTCATTCTACAGGACCTGAGCCAAGAACTAAAGTTCCAGCTCAGGAGTTCACAGAAGTGCTTCAAATTTCCAGGATATTATACATGAACTCAGCCGAAAAACTTCAGTTCCAGCTGGGGAATCATACAACTGCTTCCCTTCAGATATTCTACATGATCTCAGCCTAGGATCCATGGTTCCAGCTGGAGGATAACAGAACTGCTTCACTTCAGATATTCTACATGACCTCAGCCTAGAATCCATGGTTCCAGCTGGAGGATAACAGAACTGCTTCACTGCTCAACACTGAGCCCACAAATTCACTTGAAGAACCCAGGTTGGGACTACTCGGTCACCTGGATACATGTCTTGCTATTCTTGGTCAGCTTCCTGAGCTAAGCGAAGTCACAACATTTCAAAACCCTGATGGATGAGTAGAAGGGTGAGATTCTGTCACTTGTACCATCTTGTGTTCTTTCTGGGAATGTACAATATTTTTTTGCCTGTTGGTGACTAATAAAGTCTTACCAACGTGTGGTTCCCTCAGCCTGTGTTGTCTGAGTAGTGTTTTGCCCACAGGGAAGGAGACACAGCGTTCAGTGGGATGAACCTTGATCCAGGCGGTCTTTCTGAAGACAGCCAAAACAGCAGATGAGAGCACCCACTGACCCACATATTTCACCAAGTGGACCGATGCGGGAGGTGACAACACTGTGATGGAGCAAAGATGAAGCCCGGACCGGGAGGAGACGTACTAATCCAGGAGATTGGAGGAGCCGGCAAAACCAAGCAGGAGAGAGAAGACGACTGATCCTTCAAAATAAGAGATCCGGAGGAAGAGGAGGCCTGAAGAACCCCGAGAAGAACCTGAAGAGACAGACAACACGGAGGTGACAGAGGGCAGACAGAACGCAGACGTGGAGCCGTCCCCCCGACTTATGATCTGCAAAGTGTTTGATTTGATGGGTGTCCAGTCTCACATGCCCTCACAGATGGCATCACTCTAAAGGGGCACTCCGCTAACTTCTACTCACCTGAGGTGGTGACAGATCTCTGGATCGCACGGAGTGATGGGACCAGTGAAGACGCCGATTTGACTCCTCTCCCGGCAGTTTCTGAGTGGAGGAGACCAAAGAGGGAACCAGAGAGAGCGGTGGGAGGCTCCACGGAGGCGGCAGCGGAGAGTACTGAGGGGGGCCGAGGATATGCAATCATTAGATTAGGGTTCTTTGCCCCTTCCCCCACCTACTAACCCTTCCCTACCTGCCGCAGAGGACAGTCGTGTGGCTCTGCCACCATCTCTTCCTGTAGGTCCCGCTCTCGCCTGCCGTCGGGCCATGTGGATATGGTGGGGAACAGGAGTTTCTCAGCCGGACCTTGGGCTCCGTCACTGGGGGCTCGGGTGACACAGTTTTGTCTGACGAAACGTGGACACAATCTAAAAGCCCAAAAAAATGAGGTTACTCGTATCCAATCCCTTTGGGGTTGTCAGGGCTCCCATCCCCCGCTCACTTCTCCTGCAGCTTGTTGATGACGTCACATGCCCAGAGGAACTCCGGCAGCCGCAGGCGGTAGCGGAACAGGAGCTGGAGGTACAGGTTCCCGGATCCGGAAAACAAGGCACACGGCGCGGTGAGGCGCGAGAAGTCGCAGATTTGGATCCGGCTCCTGAGGCAGCACGAAAGGACGAGTGACGGGAAGAGGGGGCTGGGGGTCTGCTGCAGGTGGGAATCACAGACCTGAAAACCAGGGCAGGAGCCATGAGCAAAGCTGGACGGCCACCGACATCGCCTCATCCGTGCCATCACCTCACCTCCACCCTGGCGCCAACTCTCATTCCTCGCCCTCCGTTCTGCAGCTGGGTGTACGCCGTGCAGAGGAGCAGCGCCCCATCCAGCTCGTACAGGCCCGCGGGGGCATTCAACACCCGTGTCACCACCCCCTGAGAGAGAGAACACGAGTCACACCAAACCAAGGAGGAGACGAGCCGCCGCCACCGGGCACCACTGATCTGCACCCGCTGACTGGAGGACTCGTCAGCGCTCACTAGAGGCCGAAGGCAGGAACTACACAACTCCCAGCATGTCCACCCTCGCTCCTCACCTTGTAGGTTAGAGTCTTGGCTTCCTTACTTCGTCTCCCCGTTACTCGCTCCTGAGGGCCACAGTCCGGCGCCAAGGATTCACCTGGTTCTGTCAGTTCTTCTGAATTGTCCATATCGGGAGTAGACAAAAAAGGAGGAGAAAGTGGAGGGCGCAGGGCGAGAATGGAAGAGGAGGTCACTGCAAACACCCGCCGAGGTGACCCACCGAGCGAGGACAAGGAAAGTGAGGAGACTTCATACGTCTCCCCGACTGCCAACACCCGAAACCAGAAGAGCTTAGAGGGAACCTACGGAAAGGAGACATAACAAAATGGGGTGATAGGAGACTCCGCCCCCTGCAGGGTGATACAGATAGAAGGTGCTATGAGTCTCCACCCCCTGCAGGGTGATACAGAGAGGAGGAGCTATGAGTCTCCTCCCCCTGCAGGGTGATACAGAGAGGAGGAGCTATGAGTCTCCTCCCCTGCAGGGTGATAATGAGAGGAGGAGCTATGAGTCTCCTCCCCCTGCAGGGTGATACAGATAGGAGGAGCTATGAGTCTCCTCCCCTTGCAGGGTGATACAGATAGGAGGAGCTATGAGTCTCCTCCCCCTGCAGGGTGACGTTGATCACTCACATGTACGATCACAGGAATGGTCCGTTTTCCATGTTGAAGGAAGAAAAAGAAGAAGGTTTTGCTCCGGATGGTGACCAGTGACGTGACTGATGACAGCTTACCGATAACGGCCACTCGGAATCCACGGGGGTGACTGCTGCAGAGGAAGAGGGAGAAATCACTGGAGATACACAAAGAGGAGGAAGGGTGCAGGAGTTCATATGGGGAGAGAAGCTGCAGCATGGGAGAAAGACAAGATAAGTGATGATGCAGGCCGACAGAAGGTGATGAGGAGAGCGACCAAAGAGCGACAGAAGAGGAGAGCGACCGCAGGGCGACAGAAGGAGAAGAGGAGAGCGACCGCAGGGCGACAGAAGGAGAAGAGGAGAGCGACCACAGAGCGACAGAAGAAGAAGAGGAGAGCGACCGCAAGGCGACAGAAGGAGATGAGGAGAGCGACCGCAGGGCGACAGAAGGAGAAGAGGAGAGTGACCGCAGGGCGACAGAAGGAGAAGAGGAGAGCGGCCAGAGGACGATAGCAAGGGAAGAGGAGAGCGGCCAGAGGACGATAGCAAGGGAAGAGGAGAGCGGCCGCAGGACGATAGCAAGGGAAGAGGAGAGAGGCTACAGGACAATAGAAGAGGAAGAGGAGAGAGGCTACAGGACAATAGAAGGGAGAAGGTGAGAGAAGCTGCAGGACGGTAGAGGGAGAAGGTGAGAGAAGCTGCAGGAGGGTAGAGGGAGAAGGTAAGAGAAGCTGCAGGAGGGTAGAGGGAGAAGGTAAGAGAAGCTGCAGGAGGGTAGAGGGAGAAGGTAAGAGAAGCTGCAGGAGGGTAGAGGGAGAAGGTGAGAGAAGCTGCAGGAGGGTAGAGGGAGAAGGTAAGAGAAGCTGCAGGAGGGTAGAGGGAGAAGGTGAGAGAAGCTGCAGGAGGGTAGAGGGAGAAGGTGAGAGAAGCTGCAGGAGGGTAGAGGGAGAAGGTGAGAGAAGCTGCAGGAGGGTAGAGGGAGAAGGTGAGAGAATCTGAAGGACGGTAGAGGGAGAGGGTGAGAGAAGCTGCAGGAGGGTAGAGGGAGAAGGTGAGAGAAGCTGCAGGAGGGTAGAGGGAGAAGGTGAGAGAAGCTGCAGGAGGGTAGAGGGAGAAGGTGAGAGAAGCTGTAGGAGGGTAGAGGGAGAAGGTGAGAGAAGCTGCAGGAGGGTAGAGGGAGAAGGTGAGAGAAGCTGCAGGAGGGTAGAGGGAGAAGGTGAGAGAAGCTGCAGGAGGGTAGAGGGAGAAGGTGAGAGAAGCTGCAGGAGGGTAGAGGGAGAAGGTGAGAGAAGCTGCAGGAGGGTAGAGGGAGAAGGTGAGAGAAGCTGCAGGAGGGTAGAGGGAGAAGGTGAGAGAAGCTGCAGGAGGGTAGAGGGAGAAGGTGAGAGAAGCTGCAGGAGGGTAGAGGGAGAAGGTGAGAGAAGCTGCAGGAGGGTAGAGGGAGAAGGTGAGAGAAGCTGCAGGAGGGTAGAGGGAGAAGGTGAGAGAAGCTGCAGGAGGGTAGAGGGAGAAGGTGAGAGAAGCTGCAGGAGGGTAGAGGGAGAAGGTGAGAGAAGCTGCAGGAGGGTAGAGGGAGAAGGTGAGAGAAGCTGCAGGAGGGTAGAGGGAGAAGGTGAGAGAAGCTGCAGGAGGGTAGAGGGAGAAGGTGAGAGAAGCTGCAGGAGGGTAGAGGGAGAAGGTGAGAGAAGCTGCAGGAGGGTAGAGGGAGAAGGTGAGAGAAGCTGCAGGAGGGTAGAGGGAGAAGGTGAGAGAAGCTGCAGGAGGGTAGAGGGAGAAGGTGAGAGAAGCTGCAGGAGGGTAGAGGGAGAAGGTGAGAGAAGCTGCAGGAGGGTAGAGGGAGAAGGTGAGAGAAGCTGCAGGAGGGTAGAGGGAGAAGGTGAGAGAAGCTGCAGGACGGTAGAGGGAGAAGGTGAGAGAAGCTGCAGGAGGGTAGAGGGAGAAGGTGAGAGAAGCTGCAGGAGGGTAGAGGGAGAAGGTGAGAGAAGCTGCAGGAGGGTAGAGGGAGAAGGTGAGAGAAGCTGCAGGAGGGTAGAGGGAGAAGGTGAGAGAAGCTGCAGAAGAGATCTATTACCTGTCACCCAGAAGTAGAAATGCCGACACCGGGGTAAGAAGTGAGGAATTTACTGGGACTAGTGCGTGGACTTTGGGGACGGGGATCGGGGGGGAGAGGACCTCCACGTAGCCTCCTGTTTGATGAGTTGGAATAAACGTCCAGCAGGGGAAGAAGTACAGGGAGCCCAGACCGGAGCAATCAAACTGAGATATCTGCAGAGAAGAAATGACTGTAATGTATCAGTGCTGAGGAGCGGCGCCCCCTCGTGGTGTTCTCAGGGACCGCAGGGTTATAGGTCCTCATCTGTGGCCTCTCACCTCACAGGGCACGCAGCCGCTGGCGTCTTGGATGTACAGGTTGCCATCCTGCTCCCTGTTCCCATCATCGGGGAGGTCTGTGATGTACCCCGCCAGGAGGAGACGTGCCCGGGGCAGTGTGGTGGGGGGCGCACCGCCGGATTCTGTCCTGCGCCCCAACCCCTCACGGCTCCACTGCAGGAACTGCTCAGTGCCCCAGCCCAGGAGAGAGACGCAGGGCGAGCGCTGGAGGGCGAGGAGCTGCGAGATCGCGGTGAAACTGGGAGAAGAAGAGGAGGAGAGATAGAGAAGAGGCGGCGAAACACCGAACACTGACCCCTACAGGACAGACTGAGCACTGCTACACAACACGCCTGCAGAGAGTTACCGGGGACCCCGCACCTCCGGGACTGTTACCGAGGATCTCGCACCTCCGGGACTGTTACTGGGGTCGCCGCACCTCCAGCACTGTTACCTGCGACCCTGCACCTCCAGCACTGTTACCTGCGACCCTGCACCTCATGCACTGTTACCTGCGACCCTGCACCTCCAGCACTGTTACCTGCGACCCTGCACCTCCAGCACTGTTACCTGCGACCCTGCACCTCCAGCACTGTTACCTGCGACCCTGCACCTCCAGCACTGTTACCTGCGACCCTGCACCTCCAGCACTGTTACCTGCGACCCCGCACCTCCAGGACCATTACCGGGGACCTCGCACCTCCAGGACCGTTACCGGGGACCCCGCACCTCCAGGACCGTTACCGGGGACCCCGCACCTCTAGGACCGTTACCTGCGACCCCGCACCTCCAGGACTGTTACCGGAGACTTCGCACCTCCAGGACCGTTACCGGGGACTCCGCACCTCTAGGACCGTTACCGGGGACCCCGCACCTCCAGGACCGTTACCGGGGACCCCGCACCTCCAGGACCGTTACCGGGGACCCCGCGCCTCCGGGATTGTTACCGGGGACCCCGCACCTCCGGGACTGTTACCGGGGACCCCGCACCTCCGGGACTGTTACCGGGGACCCCGCACCTCCGGGACTGTTACCGGGGACCCCGCACCTCCGGGACTGTTACCGGGGACCCCGCACCTCCGGGACTGTTACCGGGGACCCCGCACCTCCGGGACTGTTACCGGGGATCCCGCACCTCCGGGACTGTTACCGGGGACCCCGCACCTCCGGGACTGTTACCGGGGACCCCGCACCTCCGGGACTGTTACCGGGGACCCCGCACCTCCGGGACTGTTACCGGGGACCCCGCACCTCCGGGACTGTTACCGGGGACCCCGCACCTCCGGGACTGTTACCGGGGACCCCGCACCTCCGGGACTGTTACCGGGGACCCCGCACCTCCGGGACTGTTACCGGGGACCCCGCACCTCCGGGACTGTTACCGGGGACCCCGCACCTCCGGGACTGTTACCGGGGACCCCGCACCTCCGGGACTGTTACCGGGGACCCCGCACCTCCGGGACTGTTACCGGGGACCCCGCACCTCCGGGACTGTTACCGGGGACCCCGCACCTCCGGGACTGTTACCGGGGACCCCGCACCTCCGGGACTGTTACCGGGGACCCCGCACCTCCAGGACTGTTACCGGGGACCCCGCACCTCCAGGACTGTTACCGGGGACCCCGCACCTCTAGGACCTCTATGGGGGGCTCTGGCTCTCCTGGACCGTACCTGTAGCTGACCGGCAGGCGGGTGCACTGTAGCCACACACTCGTGACCAGCTCCTTCTCCGCTTCCCCCCCTCTCAGATGCTCCTGGATGTGTCTCTCCGCCGCCTCCAGCCAAGAGGTTTCCTGCAACCAGGAAAGAGTCAAGACCTGCTGACAACCAGCCCCTCCTCACATCACAGCCCGACACCTACCTGAGCCCCCTGAGTCTCCATGACAACCAGGCACCTTCCTGCCAATTGCCAAAACTTCACTTCATGCTTTACCAAAAGTCAGGAAGTACTGGCAAAACAAAAGGAAGTGACATCATCACCGGGCATCAACTACTGGCGGGCGGAAGTGCTCATCTATGACATAGTGACACCTAGCGGTGAAGAATGTGAACTGCTTCTATGACGCGTCAGTCGTCGTGTAGTATCATAGGATCGCTCGCCATCTGGTGTCCGGAAATGTGAACTACAACGTGTAAAAGTGCAAATGCTTGCCACCTAGTGTCCGGACATGGGAATTACATCTGCAATGCAATTACATTGAATTTTTGTCGCCACCTGGTGTCCAAATTGCGCCATTACACTAATTTCAAAGCACTTCACTGCCGCCTGGTGATCAAAATGTGAACTGCAGCCAATTCCCGAAACCTTGAAACCACATAGGAATGGTGCTGGAAATAGGCAAATAATAGAATAATGGAGATTAGACGCGCTCCAGACCCAGGAGATCCGCTGCCTATGACCTTGATGGGAGACTATGCAGGTTACAGCAGCGGCAGAGGGTCACATGGACCAATCCGACATAAACCGAGAACCTGCGGCTCCACCAGTAATCTATGCTGCATAGAAATAAAGTAATTAGTAGAAATTACACCCTAAAAAAACAGCATTGTGTGAACCGGAGCATAACACCCGTGTGAACCTCCTCTGATGGGTGATAGTCATCAAGGTAGCGTGGCCGAGCGGTCTAAGGCGCTGGATTAAGGCTCCAGTCTCTTCGGGGGCGTGGGTTCGAATCCCACCGCTGCCAGATATTTTTTCTTATACATTGTATAAGAAAATTATATTTTATTTATATTATAATTATATATTAAAAATGATTATTTTATTTTATTATTAATTATTATTATATTATTTATTATTATTATTATTAATTATTATTTTAAAATGATATTTCTTATGCATAAATTAACATTTTTAAAATTATTATTTTATTAATTATTATTTTATTTTATTATGAATTATTATTTTATTAATTATTATTATTTTTATTATTTTAAAATTATATTTCTTATACATACATTTGTTGTTTGGAGTCATCTATCTCCATTCTCAGCGATTTCTCCGTGATTTATAATGTTTTGGAATAGATTTTATTTCGTCTTCAGACATATAAAAAAAAAAAATGCAACATTGTTGTTGAAAATAATTCTCTCTCCAAAACTAGCAACATTTAATAAATAGTAAATAATTTATAATAGTAATAATTATTTAATATTTTTTATTAATTAATTTACAGGGAAGAAAGAAAAAATTGGGCTCGTCCGGGATTTGAACCCGGGACCTCTCGCACCCAAAGCGAGAATCATACCCCTAGACCAACGAGCCAGCTGACAGCAATACGTATATATAAAGGAGAAGAGCTGTGTTCACACAGTTTCCCCTCCCCACGGTTTAGTCTGTGGAGAAATGTCTGTCTCTGTGTTGAATGCAAAACCACAGTTTTTGCCCAAAAGGGACTCTTGAAGACTTAAAGTGACGGCGCCCAAGGAGTCGCAACAACCATATAGTCGCTAAGGTGGGGCAACCTGATACTTTTCTTGAAAGTCTGTAACTATAGCAACAGCTGTCAACAACCAGTGTACAAGTAACTGAGATCTCAGTTATGAGAACTGCCTCACAGTAAGAGCGTTCTGGTTGCCTATAGCCACTGCAGAAGTAACTGGGACCTCATCTATGAGAAGTACCTCACAGTAAGATTGTGCTGGTTGCTTATAGTTACTGCAGAAGTAACTGGGGTATAATTTATGAGAATTGCCAGAATTGCCTCACAGTGAGATTGTTCTGGTTACCTACAGTATAGTAACTGCAGAAGTAACTGGGGCCTCACAGTAAAATTGTTCTGGATGCCTATAGCAACTGATGATGTAACTAGGACCCCATTTGAGAATTGCCTCACAGTAAGATCATTCTGGTTGCCTATAGCCACTGCAGAAGTAACTGAGATCTTATTTATGAGAATTGCCTCACAGTAAGATCATTCTGGTTGCCTATAGCCACTGCAGAAGTAACTGGGACCTCATCTATGAGAACTACCTCACAGTAAGATTGTGCTGGTTTCTCATAGTTACTGCAGAAGTAACTGGGGTATCATTTTTGAGAATTGCCTCACAGTAAGATTGTTCTGGTTACGTATAGTAACTGCAGAAGTAACTGGGGCCTCACAGTAAAATTGTTCTGGATGCCTATAGCAATGTAACTGAGACCTCATTTGAGAATTGCCTCACAGTAAGATCATTCTGGTTACCCATAGTTACTGCAGAAGTAACTGGGGCCTCATTTATGAGAATTGCCTCACAGTAAGATTGTGCTGGTAGCTCATAGATACTGCAGAAGCAACTGGGGCCTCATTTGTGAGAATTGCCTCACAGTAAGATTGTGCTGGTAGCTCATAGTTACTGCAAAAGTAACAGGGGTCCCAATTATGAGAATTGCCTCACAGTAAGATTGTGCTGGTTGCTCATAGTTACTGCAAAAGTAACAGGGGTCCCAATTATGAGAATTGCCTCACAGTAAGATTGTGCTGGTTGCTCATAGTTACTGCAGAAACAACTGGGGCCTCATTTATGAGAATTGCCTCCCAGTAAGATTGTGCTGGTTGCCCATAGTTACTGCAGAAACAACTGGGGCCTCATTTATGAGAAATGCCTCACAGTAAGAATTTGCTTGTTGCCCATAGTTACTGCAGAAGCAACTGGGGTATCATTTATGAGAATTCGTAGAATTGCCTCACAGTAAGATCGTTCTGGTTGCCTATAGGCACTGTAGAAGTAACTGGGGTCTCATTTATGAGAATGGCCTCACAGTAAGATCGTTCAGTTTGTCAATAGCCACTTCAAAAGTAACTGTGGTCTCATTTATGAGAATTGTCTCACAGTAAGATCGATCTGGTTGCCTTTAGCCACTGTAATATTAACTGGGGTCTCATTTATGAGAATTGTCTCACAGTAAGATCGATCTGGTTGTCTATAGTAACTGCAGAAGTAACTGGTGCCTTATTTATGAGAATTGCCTCACAGTAAGATCGTTCTGGTTACCTATAGCAGCCATAGGGCAGTTTTCAGCATTGAAGCTGCGGAGGTAAAGTGCAATCTGAGCTCTGATTGGTTGCTATGGACAGTAAAATAGTCTGACTGTGAGGCCGTGTTCATGACAGAGGTTTGGGATCCTTCAGGACATTTTCTGCCGTATATCTATAGATTCATTTATCAGATCTCGATCAGTGTGAGGGGATTACTGAGGGTCATAATGTTTTTAAAAATGCCACCAAAAAATGATCGTCTATTGGGCAAGATCATCCGAAAGCAAAGAAAGCAAAACTGTGTCAAACGGGCGAGACAAGAGAACGACGCGAGACCCAGCCGGAACGGAAACGGATAAGACAAGAGAGCGACGCGAGACCCGGCCGGAACGGGAACGGATGAGACAAGAGAGCGACGCGAGACCCGGCCGGAACCGGAACGGATGAGACAAGAGAACAACGCGAGACCCGGCCAGAACGGAAATGGATGAGACAAGAGAGCGACGCGAGACCCGGCCGGAACGGGAACTGATGAGACAAGAGAACAACGAGAGACCCAGCCAGAACGGAAACGGATGAGACAAGAGAACGACACGAGACCCGGCCGGAACGGAAACGGATGAGACAAGAGAACGACGCGAGACCCGGCCGGAACGGGAACGGATGAGACAAGAGAACGACGCTAGACCCGGCCGGAACGGAAAGGGATGAGACAAGAGAACGACGCGAGGCCCAGCCGGAACGGAAACGGATGAGACAAGAGAACGACGCGAGACCCGGCCGGAACGGGAACGGATGAGACAAGAGAACGACGCGAGACCCAGCCAGAACGGAAACGGATGAGACAAGAGAACGACACGAGACCCGGCCGGAACGGAAACGGATGAGACAAGAGAACGACGCGAGACCCGGTCGGAACGGGAATGGATGAGACAAGAGAACGACGCGAGACCCAGCCGGAACGGAAACGGATGAGACAAGAGAGTGACGCGAGACCCGGTCAGAACGGAAACGGATGAGACAAGAGAGCGACGCGAGACCCGGCCGGAACGGAAACGGATGAGACAAGAGAGCGACGCGAGACCCGGCCGGAACGGAAACGGATGAGACAAGAGAACGACACGAGACCCGGCCGGAATGGAAAAGGATGAGGCCAGCGGAATCATGGGATGCGAAAACATCGGAACACCTTGCATGTGATCACAGCAAGAAGACGAAGAAGTCATAGAAGAAGTGGTGCTGTGTCTTTAAGGACAGTGTTGCTCTGTAGAAAGATCTTGACTCTTGAGCTTCATTTCTCCCTCCACATTCTCCCCTCCCCCATCACATTCTCCCCACAGACGGGACTTTCTAGTCTTGTGACAACATTTTACTGACATTGTCACTATGACCAGACAAAGGCGGCCGGCAGCAATGGCCGAGGCGTCACCAGGAACTGTCCTGTAACTATGCTGAGAGGGCGCGTCCATAGATCCTGTCCTAGAAAACAGGCACAATGTACACAACTGTGCTGCAGGGTCAGGAAGGGAAAATGCTGCGGAGGCGGAAAGTTATACAAGCTAGAAGTGATAATGGCGGATTCTTATCAATTCCCAAAATGCAACGTGATTTCAGAAAAAAGAAATGTAAATCCCTTCAGTATTCAGTGACCGCCCGTCTCCTCCGTCCTCAGTATTCAGTGACTGCCTGTCTCCTCCATCCTCAGTATGCAGTGACCGCCCGTCTCCTCCATCCTCAGTATTCAGTGACTGCCTGTCTCCTCCATCCTCAGTATTCAGTGACCGCCCGTCTCCTCCATCCTCAGTATTCAGTGATCGCCCGTCTCCTCCATCCTCAGTATTCAGTGACTGCCTGTCTCCTCCATCCTCAGTATTCAGTGACTGCCTGTCTCCTCCGTCCTCAGTATTCAGTGACCACCCGTCTCCTCCATCCTCAGTATTCGGTGACCGCCCGTCTCCTCCATCCTCAGTATTCAGTGACTGCCTGTCTCCTCCGTCCTCAGTATTCAGTGACCACCCGTCTCCTCCATCCTCAGTATTTGGTGACCGCCCGTCTCCTCCATCCTCAGTATTCAGTGACCGCCTGTCTCCTCCGTCCTCAGTATTCAGTGACTGCCTGTCTCCTCCATCCTCAGTATTCAGTGACTGCCTGTCTCCTCCATCCTCAGTATTCAGTGACTGCCTGTCTCCTCCATCCTCAGTATTCAGTGACCGCCCGTCTCCTCCATCCTCAGTATTCAGTGACCGCCCGTCTCCTCCATCCTCAGTATTCAGTGACTGCCTGTCTCCTCCATCCTCAGTATTCGGTGACCACCCTTCTCCTCCATCCTCAGTATTTGGTGACCGCCCGTCTCCTCCATCCTCAGTATTCAGTGACCGCCCATCTCCTCCGTCCTCAGTATTCAGTGACCACCTGTCTCCTGGATCCTCAGTATTTGGTGACCGCCCGTCTCCTCCGTCCTCAGTATTCAGTGACCACCTGTCACCTCCAACCTCAGTATTCGGTGAAAGCCCATTGCCTCTGTATTTGGTTTCTACCCAACACCTCCAACCTCACTATTTGGTGACCGCCTATCGCATCCATCCTCAGTATTCGGTGACTGCCTGTTGCCTTTGTCCTCAGCATTAGGTGACCGCCGGTCACATCCATCCTCAGTATTCAGTGACGACTTGTTGCTTCCATCCTCAGTTTTAGGTGTACGCCCGTCGCCTCCGTCCTCAGTATTTGGTGACCGCCTGTTGCCTATATCCTCAGCATTAGGTGACCACCCGTCAAATCCGTCCTCAGTATTCAGTGACCACTTGTTGCTTCCATCCTCAGTTGACGGTGTACGCCCGTCGCCTCCATCCTCAGTATTCGGTGTATGCCCGTCTCCTCCATCCTCAGTATTCGGTGTACGCCCGTCTCCTCCATCCTCAGTATTCAGTGACCGCCCGTCTCCTCCATCCTCAGTATTCAGTGACCGCCCGTCTCCTCCATCCTCAGTATTCAGTGATCGCCCGTCTCCTCCGTCCTCAGTATTCAGTGACTGCCTGTCTCCTCCATCCTCAGTATTCAGTGACCGCCCGTCTCCTCCATCCTCAGTATTCAGTGACTGCCTGTCTCCTCCATCCTCAGTATTCAGTGACCGCCCGTCTCCTCCATCCTCAGTATTCGGTGTACGCCCGTCGCCTCCGTCCTCAGTATTTGGTGGACACCTGTCGCCTCCATTCTCAGCAGTCGGTGACTGCCAGTCTTCTTCTTCACTTCTTCTCATCACTTGCATGTAGCTTATAAAGCTCGGCATGACGTTGTACGGAACATCTTGGAGAACTGAGGCCAGATCTTGTGTGTATGAGGTTTGTGCAGATCCTTCTGTCTCTCTATGTGATCACAGACAGACTGGATGTCACTACGAACAAGCAGGGGTGTAATGAGACCCTCCATGTGCTGGAGAGGGGCCTGCTGATCACAGCGCCTGCTTCAGCTGGATGTGCGTCTGGGGACACATATTCGCTGATGCGCCAATGAGATCTGCCGAGTTCCTGCACCGCAAACCAATCAGAGGTCGGCAACTGACGTCAGCGTTCCAAGCACTGGTGTTGCATGGCAGGGACATAATAGCAGACACATTGATGTTAGCTGCCAGCCACTGTGACAGCTACAGAGAAGCACGTCGTGGGAGCGAGGGGAGGTGAGAATAAAGATTTTTCATGCAGAGGCGGAATTTGAGACGTATATACCAAGAAAGGGCCCAGGATGGGGGACATATATACTTGGAAGGAGCCAAGGTTGGGGGACATACAGTGCTGGCCAAAAGTATTGGCACTCCTGCAATTCTGTCAGATAATACTCAGTTTCTTCCTGAAAATGATTGCAATCACAAATTCTTTGGTATTATCTTCATTTAATTTGTCTTCAATGAAAAAAAATAAAAACAAAATTCTCATAAAGCCAAATTGGATATAATTCCACACCAAACATAAAAAGGGGGTGGACAAAAGTATTGGCACTGTTTGAAAAATCCTGTGATGCTTCTGTAATTTGTGTAATAACAGCGCCTGTAACTTACCTGTGGCACCTAACAGGTGCTGGCAATAATAAATCACACTTGCAGCAGTTGACATGGATTAAAGTTGACTCAGCCTCTGTCCTATGTCCTTGTGTGCACCACATTGAGCATGGAGAAAAGAAAGAAGACCAAAGAACTGTCTGAGGACTTGAGAATCCAAATTGTGAGGAAGCATGAGCAATCTCAAGGCTACAAGTCCATCTCCAAAGACCTGAAAGTTCCTGTGTCTACGGTGCCAGTGTCATCAAGAAGTGTAAAGCCCATGGCACTGTGGCTAACCTTCCTAGATGTGGAAGGAAAAGAAAAATTGACGAGAGATTTCAACGCAAGATTGTGCGGATGGTGGATAAAGAACCTCGACTAACATCCAAACAAGTTCAAGCTGCCCTGCAGTCCGAGGGTACGACAGTGTCATCCCCTACTATCCGTCAGCGTCTGAATGAAAAGGGACTGTATGGTCGGATACCCAGGAAGACCCCACTTCCTACCCCGAGACATAAAAAAGCCAGGCTGGAGTTTGCCAAAACTTACCTGAGAAAGCGTAAAACGTTTTGGAAGAATGTTCTCTGGTCAGATGAGACACAAGTAGAGCTTTTTGGGAAAAGCCGTTAACATAGAGTTTACAGGAAAAAAAAGACGCATTCAAAGAAAAGAGCACGGTCCCTACAGTCAAACATGGCGGAAGTTCCCTGATGTTTCGGGGTTGCTTTTCTGCCTCTGGCACTGGACTGCTTGACCGTGTGTATGGCATTATGAAGTCTGAAGACTACCAACAAATTTTGCAGCATAATGTAGGGCCCAGTGTGAGAAAGCTGGGTCTCCCTCAGAGGTCATGGGTCTTCCAGCAGGACAATGACCCAAAACACACTTCAAAAAGCACTAGAAAATGGTTTGATAGAAAGCACTGGAGACTACTAAAGTGGCCAGCAATGAGTCCAGACCTGAACCCCATAGAAAACCTGTGGAGAGATCTCACAAAGGCAGTTTGGAGAAGGCCCCTTCACATCTCAGGGATCTGGAGCAGTTTGCCAAAGAAGAATGGTCTAAAATTCCAGCAGAGCATTGTAAGAAACTCATTGATGGTTACCGGAAGCGGTTGTGCGCAGTTATTTTGGCTGAATGTTGTGCAACCAAGTATTAGGCTGAGGGTGCCAATACTTTTGTCTGGCCCATTTTTGGAGTTTTGTGTGAAATGATCAATGATTTGATTTTTGTTTCATTCTCTTTTGTGTTTTTTCATTGCAAGCAAAATAAATGAAGATAATAATACCAAAGAATTTGTGATTGCAATCATTTTCAGGAAGAAACTGAGTATTATCTGACAGAATTCCAGGGGTGCCAATACTTTTGGCCAGCACTGTACATAGTTGGAAAAGGCCCCGGATGGGGGACATTAGTATAGAGTTAGTGACATTACTACATAATGAAAAGAAAAGGGGGGCTGTGTGTGTCTGTGTGTGTCTCTGTCTCTGTGTGTCTCTGTGAGTCTGTGTGTGTCTCTGTCTCTGTGTGTCTCTGTGTGTCTGTCTCTATGTGTGTGTTTGCCGTGACGTGGCGGTGGCTTAATACAATCTGATCAGAATGGTAACAAAAGAACCTCATGTTCTATTTAATTTTTTTGCCTAGCGGCTTTAGATCATTGTATTTTTTGGGATGTGCGATCCATGTCTTTTTCTTTATAGTCTGTCTCTATGTGTGCCTGTGTGTCTCTGTGTGTGTCTCTGTTTCTGTGTATGTCTCTGTGTGTCTGTTTCTGTGTGTCTCTGTGTGTGTCTCTGTCTCTGTGTGTGTGTGTGTCTCTGTGTGTCTGTCTGTCTCCGTCTCTCTGTGTTTCTGTGTCTATCTCTATCTCTGTGTGTCTGTGTTTCTGTGTGTCGATCTGTGGGTATCTGTCTCTGTGGGTATCTGTCTCTGTATGTGTCTGTCTCTCTCTATATCTCTGCCTTTCTCTCTGTCTGCCTCTGTCTGTATCTCTGTCTCTCTGAAAAAAAGGAGCCAGGACGATCTGAAATTGGCATGCATCATATAAAAAGTGCAAATTCACAGATTTATTCCAACTGTACTATAAAAAAATGAGATTTTTAGCAAATAATTGATCAATTCTTTGAGCCACCCCTGCCAACGTCACGGCAAATCTCAATAGGGGGGTCCTAACCTATATTCTGTATTTCATGTGCCATGCGGCCTCCTAGATAAAGTTCAAAGCAGAACCATAATGGAGCACACATACCTGTAACCTGTATATAGCCGCTTCCATGTTGCAAAAAAGGCAATTGTGGATAGAGACCAGCCCAGGTCCCAGCATGTGGAGCAAGCTCTACACATACCAGGACTATATCAGAACTGACCCTCCCAGTGCCAGACAGCAACCATTGATAAAGGCGGACCAGATCCAAGTATGGTGCTTAATTAGCATTGCCTGTGGAAAGGGGTGAGGTAACTGAATCTGAACAGCTACCAACAGGAGGAATACATTGCAAACCAAAATCAGGCGTGCATGGTATAGTGATGGTCAGTCACCAGAAATTGTAGCATAACTACAGTCATAACAGAGAAAAAGGAGCCAGCACGATCTGAAATTGGCATGCATCATATAAAAAGTGAAAATTCACAGATTTATTCCAACTGTACTATAAAAAAAAAAACAAAAAAAAAAAAAAACAAAGATGTTGGCAGGGGTGGCTCAAAGAATTGATCAATTATTTGCTAAAAATCTCATTTATATTACAGTACAGTTGGAATAAATCTGTGAATTTGCACTTTTTATATGATGCATGCCATTTTCAGATCGTGCTGGCTCCCCTCTCTCTCTGTTTGGTTGTAGTTATGCTACAAATGTCTGGTGGCTGGTCACCACCATGCTATGCACGCCTGATCTTGGTTTGCAATGTATTCCTACTGTTGGTAGCTGTTCACATTCAGTTGCCTCACCCTTTCCACAGGCAATGCTAATTAATCACCATTCTTGGATCTGGTCCGCCTTTATCAATGGTTGCTGTCTGGCACTGGGAGGGTCAGTTCTGGTATAGTCATGGTGTGTGTAGAGCTTGCTCCACATGCTGGGACCTGGGCTGGCCTCTATCCACTATTGCCTCTTTTGCAACATAGAAGCGGCTATATACAGGTTGCAGGTATGTGTGCTCCATTATGGTTCTGCTTTTAACTTTATCTAGGAGGCCGCATGGCACATGAAATACAGAATATAGAGTAGGACTCCCCTATTGAGATTTGCCGTGACGTTGGCAGGGGTGGCTCAAAGAATTGATCAATTATTTGCTAAAAATCTCATTTATATTACAGTACAGTTGGAATAAATCTGTGAATTTGCACTTTTTATATGATGCATGCCATTTTCAGATCGTGCTGGCTCCCCTCTCTCTCTGTCTCTCTGTCTCTACCAACATCACATTACCTCACACATAATCTTCTTATGCTAAAAATATCCTTCGTCGCCTATAGCAACCAATCACAGCTCCTATTATTGACCTGTAGCTCCCAGCTCCATTGACTTTAATGTGAGCAGGTTTTATGGCGAATAACTGTAAAGTGAGGGGATAAATTTTCCCCTTAAAACATAGTCTATGATGTTACCTGAGACACATGAGGCATCTGTGCAAAATTTCTTGATTGTAAATGCGACGGTGCAAATTCCTTTAGCGGACATACACACAATTATAATCTCATTCATTTATATAGCACTATTAATTCCACAGCGCTTTACATACATTGGCAACACTGTCCCCATTGGGGCTCACAAGCTAGAGTCCCTATCTGTATGTCTTTGGAGTGTGGGAGGAAACCGGAGGAAACCCACGCAAACACGGGAAGAACATACAAACGCCTTGCAGATGGTGTCCTTGGTGGGATTTGAACCCAGGACCCCAACGCTGAAAGGCTGCAGTGCTAACCACTGAGCCACCGTGCCGCCCATATACACATACATACACGCACGCACGCACGCACGCACGCACGCACGCACGCACGCACGCACGCACGCACGCACGCACGCACGCACGCACGCACGCACATATACACACACATACACCTTTATATATTAGATATATGTGTGCTTGTATCCTTCTGATCTGACATATTATTAGTAACCGTGGAGCACAGACTCCAGGATCTCACATGAGCTGTAATAAGAGAACTGATTTATCGGAAACTGAAAGTGTCTCTTTAGACGAGGCTTCAGCCACTTCCAGGAGGACAGAGGAGCAAAGACTGAGGATCTGACCCCAAAGCCTGGAGCTGAGGATGAGGCCAGCGCTGGTGTTACTGCTGTGTCTGCTCACTACAAGCACAGGTAAGACTCAGAAACATCTCTGTGTTATCAATTCAGAAGCCTCACACAGTATTACTCCAGACTAATCACTACTGTACAGACGAGGACACCAACACAAGAGGAGATAGAAGAAACATGGGGACAAGCATGTACTGTTCATTTCTACAAAACTCTTTACAATCTCTCCTATCAGTAAGATAATATAATAATTACTATAATACTGCCCTGATGTGCAACTATATAACTACTACTATAATACTGCCCCTATGTACAAGAATATAACTACTATAATACTGCCTCCTATGTACAAGAATATAACTACTATAATACTGCCCCTATGTACAAGAATATAACTACTATAATACTGCCTCCTATGTACAAGAATATAACTACTATAATACTGCCCCCTATGTACAAAAATATAACTACTATAATACTGCCCCTATGTACAAGAATATAACTACTATAATACTGCCCCTATGTACAAGAATATAACTACTATAATACTGCCTCCTATGTACAAGAATATAACTACTATAATACTGCCCCCTATGTACAAAAATATAACTACTATAATACTGCCCCTATGTACAAGAATATAACTACTATAATACTGCTCCTATGTACAAGAATATAACTACTATAATACTGCTCCTATTTACAAGAATATAACTACTATAATACTGCCTCTATGTACAAGAATATAACTACTATAATACTGCTCCTATGTACAAGAATATAACTACTATAATACTGCCTCTATGTACAAGAATATAACTACTATAATACTGCCCCCTATGTACAAGAATATAACTACTATAATACTGCTCCTATGTACAAGAATATAACTACTATAATACTGCCTCTATGTACAAGAATATAACTACTATAATACTGCCCCCTATGTACAAGAATATAACTACTATAATACTGCTCCTATGTACAAGAATATAACTACTATAATACTGCCTCTATGTACAAGAATATAACTACTATAATACTGCCCCCTATGTACAAGAATATAACTACTATAATACTGCTCCTATGTACAAGAATATAACTACTATAATACTGCCCCTATGTACAAGAATATAACTACTATAATACTGCCCCCTATGTACAAGAATCTAACTACTATAATACTGCCCCTTTGTACAAGAATATAACTACTATAATACAGCCCCTATGTACAAGAATCTAACTACTATAATACTGTCCCTATGTACAAGAATATAACTACTATAATACTGCCCCCTATGTACAAGAATATAACTACTATAATACTGCCCCTATGTACAAGAATATAACTACTATAATACTGCTTCTATGTACAAGAATATAACTACTATAATACTGCCCCCTATGTACAAGAATATAACTACTATAATACTGCCCCCTATGTACAACAATATAACTACTATAATACTGCCCCTATGTGCAAGAATATAACTACTATAATACTGCTCCTATGTACAAGAATATAACTACTATAATACTGCCTCTATGTACAAGAATATAACTACTATAATACTGCCCCCTATGTACAAGAATATAACTACTATAATACTGCTCCTATGTACAAGAATATAACTACTATAATACTGCCCCTATGTACAAGAATATAACTACTATAATACTGCCCCCTATGTACAAGAATCTAACTACTATAATACTGCCCCTTTGTACAAGAATATAACTACTATAATACAGCCCCTATGTACAAGAATCTAACTACTATAATACTGTCCCTATGTACAAGAATATAACTACTATAATACTGCCCCCTATGTACAAGAATATAACTACTATAATACTGCCCCTATGTACAAGAATATAACTACTATAATACTGCTTCTATGTACAAGAATATAACTACTATAATACTGCCCCCTATGTACAAGAATATAACTACTATAATACTGCCCCCTATGTACAACAATATAACTACTATAATACTGCCCCTATGTGCAAGAATATAACTACTATAATACTGCCCCCTATGTACAAGAATATAACTACTATAATACTGCCCCTATGTACAAGAATATAACTACTATAATATTGCCCCCTATGTACAAGAATATAACTACTATAATACTGCTCCTATGTACAAGAATATAACTACTATAATACTGCTCCTATGTACAAGAATATAACTACTATAATACTGCCCCCTATGTACAAGAATATAACTACTATAATACTGCCCCTATGTACAAGAATATAACTACTATAATATTGCCCCCTATGTACAAGAATATAACTACTATAATACTGCTCCTATGTACAAGAATATAACTACTATAATACTGCTCCTATGTACAATAATATAACTACTATAATACTGCCCCCTATGTACAAGAATATAGCTACTATAATACTGCCCCTATATACAAGAATATAACTACTATAATACTGCTCCTATGTACAAGAATATAACTACTATAATACTGCTCCTATGTACAAGAATATAACTACTATAATACTGCCCCTATGTACAAGAATATAACTACTATAATACTGCCTCCTATGTCCAAGAATATAACTAATATAATACTGCCCCCTATGTCCAAGAATATAACTACTATAATACTGCCCCTATGTACAAGAATATAACTACTATAATATTGCCCCCTATGTACAAGAATATAACTACTATAATACTGCTCCTATGTACAAGAATATAACTACTATAATACTGCTCCTATGTACAAGAATATAACTACTATAATACTGCCCCTATGTACAAGAATATAACTACTATAATACTGCCCCTATGTACAAGAATATAACTACTATAATACTGCCTCCTATGTCCAAGACTATAACTAATATAATACTGCCCCCTATGTCCAAGAATATAACTAATATAATACTGCCCCCTATGTCCAAGAATATAACTACTATAATACTGCCCCCTATGTACAAGAATATAACTACTATAATACTGCCCCCTATGTACAAGAATATAACTACTATAATACTGCCCCCTATGTACAAGAATATAAATATTATGATACTGCTCCTATGTACAAGAATATTACTATAGTCCTCCATACAGAATAATGGCTGCAGATAGCCCTCGATATGTGGTATGTGTTTTTGTTGTGCTCATGCAGCAGGCACACTTTCACCTGCCTGACTATGTTGACCTGTGCGTTGCGAGCAGCACGTCCATGTCTCCGTCCCTTACCACATGGCCGGCGTATATTGAACTATTGAAGGCATCGAACAGCGCTATTAATGAGTAAACTGGTAAGGATGAGCAGTCCGTGCGAGGCCTAGGCAAAATGATTGAGGCAAAGGTGATGTTATAAACTCGAGGTTGGGTATGATGGAGATGCTACAAGAAATAGTGAGGGCTGGGGACAGAGAACCGAGGAACGGCCGCCGCCATTAGGTTGCGGAAATTGTCAGTGCCTACAAGCCGAAACGCCGACATTTGCACTTGGTCTCAAAGGTCTGGGGTAGAGACAATTGGACGCTACGCTGAGACAAGGAAGAGGACGTGGTTCCTGATGGTGTTCGCGAATACGCAAAGACTGTATCAAGGTGGGAGTCATCTGCGCTTCTATCCTGGACAGGAGATTGACCAGCACAAAGCACAGGGGAAGAGGCGGAGGGGTCACCCGAAGAGAATGACTGTGGACCCAGGCGCTCGGCCCACCTAGTCCACCAGCAGGCATGGCAATACAGCCAGCTACAGATGTACAGAAAACACTCTGAACGCAGTTTGGGACCAATTTTGAAAACACTCTTAATTCTTGACTCTCAAACAGGTAAAGGAGATGCAGACAGTGTGCGGCCTCGCGAGAATGGGTAAGAGGAATACAGAAGGCCAAAGACAGGTGAACTTTGAAGACATTTCTTCAAAAAGAAAAATATGAAAGCGATTTCAGAGATAGCAGAACACTCTACAATGAAAGAAATAATGTCAGATACTCATCATTTTTGGATGGCCCTCACTCATAATTTTACTCGGAGCCAAATCTGAGGCTTGCAGGCCGCAGTCACTGCTCCGTACCTACTATGTTGATTCCATGGGATTTTCGGGCTGTCGAGGGCATAATTAGTAAGAGGCGCATCCACCTGTCACCTGAAAATGCTGACAGGCTGACTGTTCTCAAAACCAACAAGGCCTGGATTGGCCCCGACGACTCAGCCCCAGCATACAACAGCAGTGGAACACAAAGCCCATTCAAATGTTCCTTTTATTTCTAGTGTATTCCCATGCACCCCTTCCCACCCCAAAAAAGGTATACGGTTCATAGTTTTTTATGTTTCTTGTCCTCCTCCACCTCCATCATATGCACAAAGTCATCCTACACCAGTTGCTGTACTCCTCCTCCATCTTCGAGCACGGTGTCCATATCAGTTGCAAGCAGCACACTGTAACAGAGATATTGCAAGGCCTAACAGACCAGACAGAGCTGAGTCTCGCTGCTAATCTACAACCAGGCATGGTCGTGTTTGATAATGGCCATAACCTGGTGGCAGCTCTGAACCTTGTCAAGGTCGCTCATGTGTAGCACCCATGGGGCAAGGGGTAACTGTCACTCGTCGCTGGGCCGGTGATGTCGGGTCTGGGGATGTCACGGGTGGCCCTGCCCGGCTTCATGGCCCCGAGGCTACAATAAAAGGGGAAGGATGATGGAATGGAAGTTTGTCTCATGACGCCACCTGTGATACGTGGCCAGGGATTAGCCGCTGTTGCAGATGATGTCCTCCGGGGCTGATGTGTCGCAGCAAGGATGGTTCTGCTCCCCACAGGTGGAGCGGGCCCTGGGAAGGATGATGAGGGATAGTAATGGCCGTTGGCACCGAAACGTGGGGCCCCTGCAATAAGAGGCTGAGTCAGCTGCTGCGGTTCTGGGTCTTTTTACTCACAGTTCAAGTGCAGCCTGAGGGTACCCATCTCCACCATAATGGGCCCTAGCCGATCCCGGGTAAGTCAAAGGTTAGAGCTGGTGCGGTAGTCTGTGGTCCCTTCCTTCTTGCGCTTGTTAGTGTGGATTCCCATGACCTGAAGTGCTTGGGGACCCAGGTTTAGTGTTACAGTTCCTGTCCCGTGTGCAGGCAGCGCAAGCTTTCTTGGTGCTTGACCGTGATCACGATTCCGGGCTGTCTGTTGCTACTGTGCTCCGGGAACTTGTGGTGGCCAGAGAGACATAAAATCCTCCTGTCCTGCAGATTCTGGTTGCGCAACCTGAAGTATGCACAACCCTAGGGCTCTGCACACTGAACAGCACCGGTTCCAAGGGAGCAATGAAGCGCTCCCCTCAGCTACTGTGTTTCTCCTACGTCCCACAGGGGCTACCGGTTATCCAGCCCTTCCACTAGTCGTCTCCTGCTCCTTCCAGTCAGGCCAGTTCTAACAGGGGAAGCTCTTAAGCACTCTCCCCTGCGACCATGTTGTACTGTGTCCCAGACTATTCTGAGGTACAAACCATGTGTTCCCTCACCTCCCTCATGCTGCCCCCACCTTCCTGATGACTCACTAGTGGGTGGGAAAAAACCCGTTGTTATGGTGACCACCTTTATCCCAGTTCCAGTTTCTGGCTGCTACACTGTGTGCAAGTGAAACTGCTGACTCACTTCCTGGCTGTGTTGTGTAGGTGAAAACCAGTGGTTAAGCTCTTCCTCACCCGGGATAAGTACTGCACCTTAAGTAAGATGCAATACCCTGTAGCGACTGAAGCCTCAGGGACGCTACACAAGTACCAGGCCTAGCTCCCATGTTATACTTAGAGGTTCCGTGTTTTATAAAAATCTACCCAGATCTGCCTGAGGTACTTGTCAAAGTATGGCGCATGTGTGCACCATTTATGTCCCGCACCCTTTCTCGTGATCCTCACTTTATACGTATTTTACTCCAAACTGACTACTGGTTGTTCACCTTTCTTGACCCATGCTATGAAGAGAACTTTCTATCTGTCCTTCCTGAGGTGGAGAAGGCTAATAAAATGGGGCAATACCTGATGGTCCTAGTTGAACAATTCATAGAAAAAGTTTATTGGAATATAAGGTTAAAGAGATGAGGAGGACACACACCCAGGCCAGCAGAGGCAGGAGGACACTATGAAAGATCTGGAACAGTTTTATTAGATCCTCCCAGCTCCCAGGCCCTGATGTGCGGGGTAGTCTAACAAGGAGGGAAAAGGTTATGAAGATGGTCAAAGATTACCTAGCCAACTGTACCGGCATCCTCCATAATTCCTCTGTGCCGTACAACTATTGGGTATCCAATCTGGATATGTGGTATGAACTGCCCCTCTTTGCCCTGGATGTGCTGGCCTGACCTGCCGCTAGCATTTCTAGTGCTGCCAGGGACATAATAAGTGATCAACTGAAAATGCTAACATGAGAAAACTGACCGCACCTCCTAAGAGACAAATGTGAACAGGTGCAAACTGAACATAAAAGATAGTCTAAGAAATATACAGCTGCACTCTGAGACTTTAAGGTATGAAAACATTGAATAATTTGTGGAGGGCCGGCAGGTGGCCCTTACTCAACTGACAAGACTTTAAGGAATCAACCAAGATGGTGAGTGGCGAGGACGCCATCATCGGCTTCACCTTCCTGCTTCTGTGTCTACTCATACGCTCACTGCTCACAATTAAATATAAAGCTTTACATTTGGATTTTGTGGAGAAGGAGTAAGTACACAGGGTGCTGCATGCTTGCATATTGTGACTGCTTGTCATGGAAATATTGGCTTTTAGGCTTGTGGATTGTGAGGCTTTCCGCCATGTCATGGCAGCAGCCATCCTGCGGTACTCAGTCTCCTGCCACCAATATATTTCCCTGGGTGCTGTCCCAGCCTATAGGCCGCTTTACATGCAACGACATCGCTAACGAGATGTCGCTGTGGTCACGGAATTCGTGACGCATATCCGGCCTCATTAGTGACGTCATTGCGTGTGACACATACGAGTGACCGCTAACGATCCAAAATACTCACCACATCGTTGATCGTTGACATGTCGTTCATTTTCAAAATGTCGTTGATCTTCTGGGACACAGGTTGTTCGTCGTTCCTAAAGCAGCACACATCGCTATGTGTGACACCCCGGGAACGACGAACAACAGCGTACCTGCGTCCTCCGGCAACGAGGTGGGAGTGACCTTCATGCGGCTGCTCTCCGCCCCTCCACTTCTATTGGTTGCCTGCTGTGTGACATCACTGTGACGCGGCATGAACTGCCCCCTTAGAAAAGAGGTTGTTCGCCGGCCACAGTGACGTCGTTAGGAAGGTAAGTTCGTGTGACGCATACTACCGATATTGTTCGCCACGGGCAGCGATTTGCCCGTGATGCACAAACGACGGGGGCGGGTGCGATCGCTAGCAATGTCGCAGCGTGTACAGCACCCTTTACACCTGCACATCTCCCATAACATCACTCATACCCTGACCAATGCAGTTAGTTTGCAGCAGCAGTATACCTATAGAAGAACTATAAAGCAATATACCCTGACTATATGCCTCTGCTCCAAAACTATCCCTCCTCCAGCAGCTATCCCTGCACTGAATGCAGCTAATATCGATATTAATATGGAAAAGAATATTGCAAACGTATACTTGAAAAAGACTTTTGGTTTTAGGTTGCACCAGCAAGATCTTTAAAGGGACAGTATCGCGTTTTTTTAATTTCTTATTAAAACAAGGGATTCTGAAATTAAGTATGTCTAATTCAAAATGAAATTCGTAGCTTATTTAGTTTTTCTGTTATTCTAATTTTACTGTATGCACTGGGGGCCATGTTGGATTTCTGTGTGTGTAACGACAGTTCCACACTCCTTTATGGCAGCCCCTGTGCATAGAGAATAGTGGTCGCCATCCGACCCTATGTGTATCGTTACAGTGGGTGTGTGCTGTGATCTGGACGCGCCCCCTGGGCTGTCCATATCACAGCAAAGGGCAGATTTCAGCGCCATTTTTGTGGAGATTCAATCCATGCTCTTTGCGCCACTTTACACCTGTCAACCGCCGGGATGTAAGTCCTTCCCCTCCCCCCGTTACCGATCACACAACCCTCCCTCCCTCCGTTATCACCAGCCCCCGCCCCTGCCGTTACCGTATGTTATGAAATCACGTCCCTCCGCTGTCCCCAGCCCCGTTCTGGCGGCCGCCGGTGTGTGTCCTCCCTGTGCTCTCACCAGCCCCCTGCCGTTACCGTGTTATTAAATCACGTCCCTCTGCTGTCCCCAGCCCCGTTCTCGCGGCCGCCGGTGTGTGTCCTCCCTCTGCTCTCAGCAGCCCCCTGCCGTTACCGTCTGTAATGAAACCCCCTCCCTCCCCCAGCTGTCCTCAGCCCCGTCCACGTTCGTGTGTGTGTGTGTGTGTGTGTCAACCCTTCCGCTTGCTACCCTGTGTGTACTGGTGATACTGTCTGCATGGTTGTTTATCTAATCCTCCCCTGTGTGATACTGTGTGCTGAGCTGTGTATCTAATCCTCCCCTGTGTGATACTGTCTGCTGAGCTGTGTATCTAATCCTCTCCTGTGATACTGTCTGCTGAACCGTGTATCTAATCCTCTCCTGTGTGATACTGTGTGCTGAGCTGTGTATCTAATCCTCTCCTGTGATACTGTCTGCTGAGCTGTGTATCTAATACTATCCTATGTGATACTGTCTGCGGAGCTGTGTATCTAATACTATCCTGTGTGATACTGTCTGCTGAGCTGTGTATCTAATCCTCTCCTGTGATACTGTCTTCTGAGCCGTGTATCTAATCCTCATGTGTGATACTGTGTGCTGAGTTGTGTATTTCTCTCCTGTGTGATACTGTCTGCACAGCTGTGTATCTAATCGTACCCTTATCCATCATATAGTGCCAACTACTGAGCCACCATACAGTGCCAACTACTGAGCCACAGTACAGTGCCAACTACTGAGCCACCATACAGTGCCAACTACTGAGCCACCATACAGTGCCAACTACTGAGCCACCGTACAGTGCCAACTACTGAGTCACCGTACAGTGCCAACTACTGAGCCACAGTACAGTGCCAACTACTGAGCCACAGTACAGTGCCAACTACTGAGCCACCGTACAGTGCCAACTACTGAGCCACCGTACAGTGCCAACTACTGAGCCACAGTACAGTGCCAACTACTGAGCCACAGTACAGTGCCAACTACTGAGCCACAGTACAGTGCCATCTACAGAGCCACCGTACAGTGCCATCTACAGAGCCACCGTACAGTGCCAACTACTGAGCCACAGTACAGTGCCAACTACTGAGCCACAGTACAGTGCCATCTACAGAGCCACCATACAGTGCCATCTACAGAGCCACCGTACAGTGCCAACTACTGAGCCACCGTACAGTGCCATCTACAGAGCCACAGTACAGTGCTAACTACTGAGCCACCGTAAAGTGCCAACTACTGTACCAAGAGTATTTTTTTTCTCACTGTTTTTTTATGCGGTTTTATCATTGAACAATGTCATTGAAGATGGTTTAAAAAATTAAAAAAAGAAAAAAGGTCTGATGTCATTTCCTTCTTCAATATTCTTCATTCTCCACTAGTGTATGCAGGAGAGCAGACAGCTGCAGAACTACAAGGCTCAGCATGCTCCATCCAGGACTGTATGCTGGAGGGAGAGGCAGGGGGAGCACAACTACAAGGCTCCGCATATTACATCTAATAGTGTATGCAGGAGAGCAGACAGCAGCTGCAGAACAACAAGGCTCAGCATCCTACATCCAATAGTGTATGCAGGAGAGCAGACAGCAGCTGCATAATTACAAGGCTCAGCATGATCCATCCAGGACTGTATACAGGATTTTTTATCAACCCAAAAAAAATGACGTGGGCTTCGCCATATTTTTGTATGCTAGCCAGGTACAGCAGGCAGGTACGGGCTGCCCCCAACTCCCAGCTGCCTATTTGTACCCAGTTGTGAACCAAAAATATAGCGAAGCCCTTTTTTTTAATTATTTCATGACTTTCATGAAATAATTAAAATAAAAAAAAACTTGGGCTTCGCCCAATTTTTGAGGCCAGCCAGGTACAACTAGGCAGCTGGGGATTGGAATATGCAGTGCAGAGTTCCCAAGGTTTCTGGGCACCCACGCTGTGTATTGCAGTCCGCAGCCACCATAAAATGGCGCTTTCATAGAAGAGCCATCTTCTGGCGCTATATCCAACTCTTCTAGCTGCCCTGGTGACGGTTGGCTCGCTGGGTAATAATGGGGTTAGGGCTAGCTTTATATTATCAGCTTGCCCTAAGCCCGAAATTCATGGTGTCACGCCAATATTAGACATGGCCACCATGAATTTCTAGTAAACATAAAAAAAACAAACAAAAAAAACCAAACCACAACACAGAAAAATGCGTTAGGTGGAACATAACATGATATTACGTGGAACGGATATGAACATGAGATGGATTTAAATCAACATTACATCTGGATTCCCAACAGACACCAATCAAAACAATGAAGGAATCGAGTTTGAGCGACCTCTATATGTATCGCACCCTACGTATATATTTAATTTAAACTATGCACCATGTGTGGTTACTGTATTTAAATTTTTTTTACACCTTATGGTATATGTGCTGAGGGGTAGAACTGGCTGATAGAATCAGGGAGGCCTGTATATTGTTAGGACCAGGTGGACGGGCAGACCCAGGAGGTGGATCCACTGGGCTGAACACCTCACCGAGGGCAAGGTGCCCGGTAGCCGGAGCACTACGGGTAGCAGGACAGTCCGTTCATAGGAGTGGAGTGAAGAAGTCCCTGGGACCACGGGGTCTCTGAAGGTAGTCCGGGTGACGGAGCTCAGGTTCGGAGGCCGAGATGACGTCAGGCAGAATCCGGAACCAACGGAGCGAGAAGGTGGGTCACCACAGGGATCGGAGATGGTAGGAACTGACGGGATGGCAGATAGTCACCGTTCGGGGTTCGGGTATCGTCAGGACCGGTTGGCGAGTCAGGAGCGACTCTACGAGAGAGATAGGTAAGTATAGCACAAGACACAAGGAGACCTGACTCCTAGCTTAGCAAACACGAAGAACAGGCCCCGCCCACTTGGAAAGGATCCCCCTATATACCCCGTACCTGATTCCTCAATATCCTGTTTGAGGACACTGGCCCTTTAAGAGAGGGTCAATGACCACGCGCGCGCCCTAATGCGCATGCGCGAGGCCCGGGTGCCAGAAGCCAGAGCAGGGAGCGGTGCACAGGAGGCAGGAGTGCTCAGCATCGCAGATGGGCGCCGGGGACCAGGGACCGTGTTGCCTGGAGGACGCAGGTGAGGGAGTATGGAGGCCGTGGAGCGGGGAACGCCTGGCAGAGGAGCCGGGGAGCGTGGCAGGGGAGCCGGGGAGCGTGACAGGGGAGCCGGGGAGCGTGGCAGGGGAGCCGGGGAGTGTGGCAGGGGAGCCGGGGAGCGTGGCACGGGAGCTGGGGAGCGTGACAGTACCCCCTCCCCCACGCCCCCCTCCCCGCAACCGGGACAGGAAGGCACGTATCAGGGGAGTACCCACATTCTCCCGGGGTTCCCAGGACCTATCCTCAGGACCATACCCAGCCCAGTCCACCAGGAAGAACTGTCGGCCCCGCACGGTCTTCATGGCCACGATATCCCTTACCGCATAGATGTCATCGTCAGCAATAGGAGGAGGAGCAGAACTGGCAGCAGCGGAGAAGGGACCAAGAACAACCGGCTTGAGCAGGGAGACGTGGAAGGAGTTGGGTATCCTCATCGTGGCCGGGAGCTGCAGCTTGTAGGAGACCTCATTTATCTTGCTGATGACTTTAAACGGCCCGATGTAGCGAGGACCCAGCTTGTATGATGGAAGCTTCAATCGGACGTACTTGGAAGCAAGCCAGACCAGATCTCCTGGAGAGAAACACGGAGGATCCAGACGCCTCTTGTCTGCGTGTCTCTTCATCCGCAGAGAAGCACGTCCAAGAGACGTCTTGACAGAGTCCCAAATTGTTGTAAAGTCACGGACTACAGCATCAGCAGCAGGGACATCCGAGGAAGAGGATACCGGTAATGGGACGGAAGGCTGAAGTCCGTAAACGACATGGAAGGGAGAGCTGGAGGAGGACTCACTGACGTGGTGGTTATGGGAGAATTCAGCCCAAGGAAGAAGCGTGGACCAGTCATCGTGATGGGTATTAACGTAGTGACGTAAGAAGGAGGTCAGGATCTGATTGACTCGTTCCACTTGGCCATTCGACTGAGGATGGTAGGCTGAAGAAAAGTCCAGAGCCACTCCCAGATGTTTGCAGAGGGCCCTCCAGAAGCGGGAGGTAAACTGAGTTCCTCTGTCGGACACAATGTGTGATGGAAAGCCATGCAACCGGAAGATGTGCTGTATGTAGGCGTCAGCGAGTTCCTGGGCAGAGGGCAGTCCAGCCATAGGGACGAAATGAGCCATTTTGGAGAACCGATCCACCACGACCCATATGACTGTGTGTCCGGCGGACAAGGGCAAGTCTGTAATAAAGTCCACTGCAATGTGTTGCCACGGAACGGAGGGAATAGGCAGAGGCAGAAGGCGACCATATGGCAGGTGTTTGGGTGTCTTGTTCCTGGCACAAGAGGAGCAGGCTGAGACAAAAGACGCGACGTCCGTGCGAAGGGATGGCCACCAGTAGTGACGTACAATTGTACTCCATGTTCTCTTCTGACCAGCATGGCCTGCTATTTTCGAGGCATGGCCCCAGTGCAACACTTTTTGCCTGTCAGTCTCAGAGACATAGGTCTTCCCGGGCGGTATCTGGGCCAGGGTGACAGGGGCCACCGGAATGATTTTGCTTGGGCAGATGATGGGCTGGGATGTCTCCTCTTCCTGTTCCATGGGCATGAATGACCTGGACAAGGCATCTGCTCGCACATTCTTGTCCGCAGACCGAAAATGGAGCTGAAAATCGAACCTGGCAAAGAACAAGGACCACCTGGCTTGCCGTGGGTTCAGTCGCTGAGCGGACCGCAGGTATTCCAGGTTCTTGTGGTCCGTGTAAATGATCACGGGGTACACTGCTCCCTCCAGAAGGTAGCGCCACTCCTCCAGAGCCAGTTTGACTGCTAATAGCTCTCGGTCACCGATGGTGTAGTTGCGTCCAGGCGCTGAGAAGCTCTTGGAGTAGAAACCGCAAGTAACCAAAATCCCGGAGGAGGACTTCTGCATGAGCACTGCTCCGGCTCCCGAGGAGGAGGCATCCACCTCCAAGGTGAACTGTCGGTTTAACTCAGGACGGTGGAGCACAGGAGAGGAAGCAAATGCCTGTTTCAGGGAGCCAAACGCGGCGTCGGCCGCAGGTGACCAGTCCTTTGGATTAGCCCCCTTCTTGGTCAAGGCGGAGAGAGGCGCAGTCAGGGCAGAGAAGTGAGAGATAAACTGACGGTAATAGTTTGCAAATCCAAGAAACCGTTGGATTGCCTTCAGTCCGGAAGGAGGGGGCCAGTTGAGAACGGAAGAGACCTTCTCTGGGTCCATCTGCAGACCGGTATCGGAGATTATGTAACCCAGGAAGGGAAGAGAAGACTGCTCGAAGACACACTTCTCGTACTTGGCGTACAGACGATTCTCTCTCAGTCTTTGTAGTACCAGCTGCACGTTCTCTCTGTGGGTCTGGAGGTCCGGAGAGAAGACCAGGATATCATCCAGATACACCACCACACAGACGTAGAGAAGGTCCCGGAACACGTCGTTCACCAATTCCTGAAAGACTGCTGGTGCGTTACACAGGCCGAAGGGCATCACACAGTATTCATAGTGCCCATCGCGAGTATTGTATGCGGTCTTCCATTCGTCCCCAGAGCGGATGCGGACCAGGTTGTAGGCACCCCGAAGATCCAACTTGGTAAACACACGAGCTCCTCTAAGCCGATCAAACAATTCGGGGATGAGCGGCAGGGGGTATTTATTTTTCACGGTGATTTGGTTCAATCCCCGGTAGTCAATGCATGGGCGCAGGTCGCCCTCTTTCTTCTTAACGAAGAAGAAGCCTGCTCCAGCAGGAGAGGAGGATCTCCGAATGAATCCCCTTGCCAGGTTCTCAGTGATGTAGGCAGACATGGCCCTTGTTTCAGCAGGGGACAAAGGATATATCCGTCCTCGAGGTGGTGTAGTTCCCGGGAGTAGGTCGATGGCACAGTCGTAAGGACGATGTGGCGGCAGTACCTCTAACTCCTTTTTATCAAAGACGTTCACGAAGGACCAATAGGCCGAGGGCAGTCCTGGTAGGGACTCCGGAACCGGAGGTCGTCGGATGGGCTGTATGGTCTTCAGGCAGTTCTCGTGGCAAGAGAAGCCCCATCGGGTAATTTCACCAGTACGCCAGCTGACTGACGGTTCGTGTGTCCGTAACCAGGGGAGTCCCAGCAGGATTTGATGAGACATGTGTGGGAGGACGTAGAGAGCGATGTTCTCGGTGTGCAGGGCACCGATACGTAGTTCCACCGGCTTGGTGATCCACGAGATGGTGTCAGAGAGGGGTCTCCCATCTACAGAGGCAATCACGAGGGGTTTGTCGAGTGGAGTAACAGGCACCTGGTACTTGTCCACCGTGGCCTGCTGGATGAAATTGCCTGCTGCCCCGGAATCGAGGTACGCCTCGGCCGTGAACCGCGTCTCTCCCGTTGTCACTTGAACAGTCCACGTAACCGGGTCTGAGAGAGTCCCAGCACCTAGGGTGGCCTCTCCTACCAACCCTAGGCTTTGGAGTTTCCCAACCTCTCTGGACAGGAACGTAGCAGGTGTGTGCCCTCTCCGCAGTAGAAGCAGAGACCCTTAGCGAGCCGTTCTGCTCGGCGTTGGTCAGACTGCCTCAGACGATCTATCTGCATGGGTTCGTGGACAGAGACGCCAGACGATGCCGACTGAGGTACGATGGGCTTCTGCGGAGGAGAGGAATGCCGTATTGGACGTCTCTCGCGGGACACCTCTTTGGATCGTTCCTGGAATCTGAGGTCCACGCGGGTGGCTTGTGCAATTAGGGCATCCAGTGTGGAAGGAACATCGCGGCCTGCCAGCTCGTCCTTAATACGACTGGAGAGTCCTTCCCAGAAGGCGGCGGTGAGGGCTTCATTGTTCCACCCCAATTCTGAGGCCAAAGTGCAAAAGCGGATGGCATACTGCCCCACCGTCATGGTCCCCTGATGTAGCCTGAGGAGTGATGAGGCGGATGCGGCGGCACGCCCGGGTTCGTCAAAGGTGGTTCTAAACGCCTGCAGGAAGTCCTGGATGTTAGCGGTTACAGAGTCCTCCTTTTCCCACAAGGGGTTCATCCAGGCCAGTGCCTCACCCTCTAGATGGGACATCACAAACGCCACCTTGGCTTGGTCGGAGGCAAACAGGTGCGGAAGCAGCTTAAAGTGGAGAGAGCACTGATTTTAGAATCCTCTGCAGGTCTTGGGATCTCCGGCATAACGGGGTGGAGAGGCCAAGCAGAGTTTAGAAGCTTCCGAGGTAGCCACCACGGGAACCGTGACCGTGGACTGTGCAGTAGAAGCCTGAGATGCCAGGGACGTGGCAGTTGCTTGCAGCGTGTTCAGGCGGGTATCCACCGAGGACATGAAGGCCAGCATGCGGGACTGGGTCTCGCGCTGTCGTACGAGTTCCTGCTGCAAGGTGCCCAGCTGGGCCGCTAGTGCTTTGGCGGGATCCATGGCCTGTTCTTACTGTTAGGACCAGGTGGACGGGCAGACCCAGGAGGTGGATCCACTGGGCTGAACACCTCACCAAGGGCAAGGTGCCCGGTAGCCGGAGCACTACGGGTAGCAGGACAGTCCGTTCAGAGGAGTGGAGTGAAGAAGTCCCTGGGACCACGGGGTCTCTGAAGGTAGTCCGGGTGACGGAGCTCAGGTTCGGAGGCCGAGATGACGTCAGGCAGAATCCGGAACCAACGGAGCGAGAAGGTGGGTCACCACAGGGATCGGAGATGGTAGGAACTGACGGGATGGCAGACAGTCACCATTCGGGGTTCGGGTATCGTCAGGACCGGTTGGCGAGGCAGGAGCGACTCTACGAGAGAGATAGGTAAGTATGGCACAAGACACAAGGAGACCTGACTCCTAGCTTAGCAAACACGAAGAACAGGCCCCGCCCACTTGGAAAAGATCCCCCTATATACCCCTTACCTGATTCCTCAATATCCTGTTTGAGGACACTGGCGCTTTAAGAGAGGGTTAATGACCGCGCGCGCGTGCCCTAATGCGCATGCGCGAGGCCCGGGTGCCAGAAGCCAGAGCAGGGAGCGGTGCACAGGAGGCAGGAGTGCTCAGCATCGCAGATGGGCGCCGGGACCGGGGACCGGGTTGCCTGGAGGATGCAGGTGAGGGAGTATGGAGGCCGTAGAGCGAGGAACGCCTGGCAGAGAAGCCGGGGAGCGTGGCAGGGGAGCCGGGGAGCGTGACAGGGGAGCCGGGGAGCGTGGCACGGGAGCTGGGGAGCGTGACATATATATATTATATATGTCTCTTGATGTAAATTTTGGAGCTAAATAGGCTTTGGAATATTGGCTGATACATCATGGTTTCTACTTATTGTTATTCCACATGTGCATGTGCCCAATTTTTTGCTATCTATGTGCTAGGAAATTTATCTATATGGACCTACAAATTTGCAAGGTAATTTTTACCTATTGGGGTACGTACACATTTTGGACTATAGAAACTATGTATTTTACAGTAAAGGCTCATGATGTCACACATTGAGAGATACACATAGCTGATACTGGAACTGTACATATAGACTGCCCTATAATGGGTAGCTGCACTATATTAGCTATATATACAAGATTAAGACCCCTCATCTAATATATATGAATGGTTGCAACTATTGATTCTAAGTTATGTATTCATATATTCTATATAGATTACATCTTTAAAATATTTGCGTATTGTTCTAAAATCATGTTGATGTATGCACCTCTACGATGCAATTGATTATCTTTGTGGATACAGCTTTATTTATCCATCCGGGGGTCGCTCTGAGATCTTGCGCTGTGCAGTTCCCATGGATGACGCGCCAACAGAGCGAGTGACTGGGGGGCGGGACCTTGGTCCGGTCTCCATGGACACTCCACGTCACAGGGATGCATACCGCGTGACACACGGTCATGTGACCTGATGACGTGCTCGCAGTGCGACTCACCCACTGGACGCACATCATGACGCTCGGAGCGCCCGATACCGGCAGTATGTTACCAGCTGTTATGGATTTCACATACTATATTAAGGCACACACTACATCCCCATTATGCCTCCTGACGAAACCGGAAGCGGTGAAACGCGCGTCGAGGTGGGAGTGGCTGTCTGAGCAGGTGCCGATCGCTATACACATGGCTGCAGGTAACTTACTATAAAGTTTCCGGTTCATATTGCTGGCATGCTATGAGATAACTAATTGTGGGATTGACTGCTGCATGGGAGTATACTGCCACTATAATATATGTATAGGTGTTGGCATTTCCCAATACTTTGTTGGCAGCTGCACCCTAGCAGCACTTTTATCTCTCACCTGTGACCACAGCCTACATGCTTTATGAACTAGACACAGGTATTAATCATACTTATCTATATCAGCCCTAATATATGTGGTCGCGGATCATACTGGTCTCAGACAGTAAGTAGTGCGATTTTCCCCCTATTCCTCACTTGTGTTGCCTATATTTAAAGTATTTTTTAACATTTTGTATGTGTTGTTTGTAACACTTAATAAACTTGGCATGATTAAATCAATATCTGCTTTGTGTACCTGAAATTGTTGTCTATAGGATCTCCCATTCCCAGGGACACGCTGTTTCTTAACATTTGAGGCTAACTATACGTTATACAGAAAAATTGTTTTATTAGAAATAAAACACAACACAATTAGTGACTCCATCTTTATTGAAATTAATAACCCCCCTCCACAGTAATCCTGGGTCAAGGGTCCCACGCCGTCCAATCCGGATCCAATATCATCTGATCAGTTTGCTGGAAGGCAAAGCGATCAGATGATGTGTCAGGCTCAAGTGCCTGAATCACATGACACATCAGCTGATTGTATAAAAGCCGTTTATACAATCAGATGATGCATCGGTGCAAAAGAAAAAAAAAAAAAAACATACACACGTCCCTGCTGACTCCTGTCCGACCGCTGCAGGAGCTGCCGGTGATCAGCTGAAGAAGTCTCCGGACGCATCAGATGATAGCCGGGCGGCAAAAAGAGACTTGCGATCAGCTGATGGGTCAGGTGACCTCATCAGGTGATCCACCGCCAGGTCCTGCCGCCATCATACGTGCCTGAGAGCATACAGCCGGTGCAGCGTTACGGGATGAGGAGCTGGGAGCGGGCATGGCACCGGGAGTCTGCAGACACGCGAATATGTTTTTTTTTTCTTTCTATTGTTTACTTTCGTTTTCACTGCTACTTCCATCTCACGCGCGGGAGCGGGCCTGCCGCCGCACGGGAGACTGAACGAGCAGTGGCGGTACTGGGAGGATTCCATTACCGCAGTGTGTATATTATATATAATAAACAGTCAGTGTATATATATATATGTGTGTGTGTGTGTGTGTGTGTGTGTGTGTGTGTGTGTGTGTGTATATATATATATATATATATATATATATATATGTATATGTGTGTGTGGGCTGAGAAGAGTCAGTGGATATATATGTGTGGGCTGATAACAGTCAGTGTATATAGCGTATGTGTAACAGTCAGTGTATATATGTGGAATAGTACGTGTGTGTATATACTTACTAATGGTTGAGTCATCTCCACGTTCCTGTGAACGCTGATCTCCAGGGATCTGCTGCAGTAAGACTGCTCTTTCTCCAGGGCACCGTACAATGCTGCTGCTCCTGTCTGACTAAAATGTGTTTCCACTTTACTTCCGGGTGGAGCTGTACAATTCATATACAGTCACCCAGAAAATGGCGACACATTACTATGAAATACACCTCCTCCCCTTTTGGGTGCAGTGTAACACCCAAAAGGGGAGGAGAATAGGCATGTCATCTAGTGACTGCCCAAATTTGCAGCTATCGTAATTCTACTAAGGATTACTATAGCCTTTGGATGTGTACACAGGAAGATGCTCCCCCTACTGGCAATTATAAGTATTGTTAATAAAAAATTTTTTTTTACATATTTAAAAGTTGAATTACATTAAGAAAACAGTTGTTACACAATTCTAATAATATTGTTTGCAGATTTGGCCTACAAAAAAAAAATAATAAATAGACGATACAGTCCCTTTAAGGCCACAATCCCTGCCTACACACCTCTAATACAGTAACCCGTCTCCAGAAGCTCACCCTACGCTAAATGCAGAACAAGAATGGTATTATTAGAGAATAGGATGGCTTTCAATTAGCCCTGAAGAGGACTTTTGGTTTTAGGTAGCACCAGCAAGATCTGTAAGGCTACAATCCCTGCCTACAGGCCTCTAATACAATATCCCTTTTCCAGAAATGCCCTACACTAAATGCAGAATAAGAGCGGTATTATTAGAGAATAGGACAGCTTTCAATTAGTCCTGAAAAGTACTTTTGGTTATACGTAGCACCAGCACGGTCTGTAATGCTATAATGCCTGCCTACATGCCTCTAATACACTATCCCTTCTCCAGAAGCTCACCCTACACTAAATGCAGAGTTTTATTATTAGAAAATAGGATAGCCTTAAATTAGCCCTGAAAAGGACTGTTGGTTACTGTTATACAACAGGTAGTGTCACATTATAACACACTGTCCCTTCTCCAGCAGACTCTCTTCCTAGTCCTTCCACCATTTCCGGATAGAGTGCGAAAAACATGGTATCTCTGAGTCTGATATAGACATGATGACGCTATTCAGGTGACCCATCACAGTAATACCAGTAGCCAAGATGGCTACAGCATTACCATGATTGGCAGGCAATCCCCAAATGTGTAGTGGCTGATAAAAAGCCGTAAAACATGCAGGGAGGGGACTCAGACATGGCAGTATGCTCGATTGAGTTCCCAGTGGTAAAACCATTGAAGAGACTTTAGGGCTCCCTACTTCAGGGTTCCCTAAGTACCGTGACCTCTTTTGGCTGCTGATGAATTGTGGTGTCCAGAATTGATCCCACCGATCTGGTATTCGTGATAAGTTAGTGATAAATATATGGAGATTTGACAGTGGGAGCCCCATTTATCTTGAGAACGAGGGTCCCTGTATCTGAGACCATTGTGTAATGGAGCTGTAGTTCACCCATGGCTCCCTGTATTGTTAGGATGTACTCAGATAATGATTCTACTTGGTAATTTCCGCTTGTCCCATACACCCCGGAGCGTGGTCCGCCATATCCACCTCCATATCTCTCGCCCACCAATTTACACATTTATCACCCATACTCTGGATACACAATACTTTTGGAAAAACTGTCTCATTTCCCAACACCTTCCACTATGTAACACAGTAGATCCATGGGATCTTCTTTTTTTAACTCTTTGATCTTTTTTCTCTAGGTTTCCTGACTTGTGAAGTACAAGAGCGGATGGTCTCCTACCCTCTGTCCAGCACCGCCGTCCTTCCATGCTTATTCCGTCCTTCTCGGAGACCCGCCGATGAGCTGCTCAGAGTCTCGTGGCAGAAGGAACATGAAATGGAAGATTTAGTTGTTCATTTTCAGAATGGGAAAGATAGAGGTGACAAACAGAACGAAGTATTCAAAGGACGAACTGGAATGTCCAAGAACTGGTTTCTAGAGGGAAATGCCACCCTGACGTTAGGACGTCTGACACATGACGATGCTGGGAAATATACTTGTTGGGTCACTGCGTATCCGATCAGACCAGGACAACAAAGAAAATGTTGTGTCGTCATGCTGACCATTTATGACCAATCCACAAAACAGAAGATCACGTCACATGGTAAGACGGTGAAAGAAATCTGTCTCTCAAAAATGTCTCCAAGATTAGAGCTGGACAAAAAGATTCATAATGGATAGAATTTGTTATAAATTTCAAGAATCTGGATCTGATAGTTTGCTAAAAAAAATGTATATATAAAAATATATCTATTATAATACTGCACCTATGTACAAGAATATAACTACTATAATACTGCCCCCTATGTACAAGAATATAACTACTATAATACTGCCCTTATGTACAAGAATATAACTACTATAATACTGCTCCTATGTACAAGAATATAACTACTATAATACTGCTCCCTATGTACAAAAATATAACTACTATAATACTGCCCCTATGTACAAGAATATAACTACTATAATACTGCCCCTATGTACAAGAAAATAACTACTATAATACTGCCCCTATATACAAGAATATAACTACTATAATACTGCCCCTATATACAAGAATATAACTACTATAATACTGCCCCCTACGTACAAGAATATAACTACTATAATACTGCCCCTATATACAAGAATATAACTACTATAATACTGCCCCCTATGTACAAAAATATAACTACTATAATACTGCCAATATGTACAAGAATATAACTACTATAATACTGCCCCTATGTACAAGAAAATAACTACTATAATACTGCCCCTATGTACAAGAATATAACTACTATAATACTGCCCCTATATACAAGAATATAACTACTATAATACTGCCCCTATGTACAAGAATATAACTACTATAATACTGCTCCCTATGTACAAAAATATAACTACTATAATACTGCCAATATGTACAAGAATATAACTACTATAATACTGCCCCTATGTACAAGAAAATAACTACTATAATACTGCCCCTATATACAAGAATATAACTACTATAATACTGCCCCTATGTACAAGAATATAACTACTATAATACTGCCCCCTATGTACAAGAATATAACTACTATAATACTGCCCCCTATGTACAAGAATATAACTACTATAATACTGCCCCTATGTACAAGAATATAACAACTATAATACTGCTCCTATGTACAAGAATATAACTACTATAATACTGCCCCTATGTACAAGAATATAACTACTATAATACTGCCCCCTACGTACAAGAATATAACTACTATAATACTGCCCCCTATGTACAAGAATATAACTACTATAATACTGCCCCCTATGTACAAGAATATAACTACTATAATACTGCCCCTATGTACAAGAATATAACAACTATAATACTGCTCCTATGTACAAGACTATAACTACTATAATACTGCCCCTATGTACAAGAATATAACTACTATAATACTGCCCCTATGTACAAGAATATAACTACTATAATACTGCCCCCTACGTACAAGAATATAACTACTATAATACTGCCCCTATATACAAGAATATAACTACTATAATACTGCCCCCTATGTACAAGAATATAGCTACTATTATACTGCCCCCTATGTACAAGAATATAACTACTATAATACTGTCCCTATGTACAAGAATATAACTACTATAATACTGCCCCCTATGTACAAGAATATAACTACTATAATACTGCCCCTATATACAAGAATATAACTACTATAATACTGCCCCCATGTACAAGAATATAACTACTATAATACTGCAATTTCACTTGAGCGTCCGCAGTAAACACGTCCTGCCATGCTGTGCCCCTAATGCAGGAAATGAATATCATCATAAGAAACTAATCTTGCTCGATAAGGACCAGATGATCAACATTTTGGCGTGAATTTTTTGGTGAATTTACTCTACATTTTGCATTTACGTTGCCAAAGCATGCAGCAGATATGCCAAAAGTAACAGGCTGTAAAGTGATAGGTGCACAGGCCAAATTGGTCACTATTAAAAGGGATTGTTCTGTTTCAGTACATGAAAGTAGAATATTGTATAGAAATAAACCGTGCTGTACACACCTTCTCCAATTCCACCCGCCAAGTGTCTGCAACTGCTTCTGGTATCTGACATTGGCTGTGGAGCTGACATCATGTGTGGGGATGAGCGGACCTGTGGATGTTCGGGTTCATTGGGTTTGTCCAGACTTTAGTTAAAAGTTCGGTTCAGGACTTGCGCTTGACCCAAACTTGAGCCCAGACCCCGAACTCGATATAAGTCACCTGAACTTTGGTGCTGTAAAATGGTTGTAGTAAGAGCAAGGGGGCTGCAAAAGGAAGCAAAATGGGGAAATTGCACTGCAAGAAAATGTGGATATGGAATAAATAAAAAAAAAAATGATGTAGAGTCCCACCTATTTTTAGGTAAAGCAGACAGTAGAAGGCTGCAACCCTCAGCTGTCAGCTTTACCTTGGCTGGTTATCAAAAATATAGGGGACGCCAATTTGTTTTTTTTTTTCATTATTTATTTAAAACATGGGGTTCACCCTATGTTTGATAGCCAAATTAAAGCAGACAGCTTGGGGCTGGTATTATTAGGGTGGGAAGGCCCATGTGTATTTGGCCCCTCCTAGCCTAAAAATAGCAGCCAGCAGCTGCCACAGTAATGGCGAATCTATTAGATGCCCCAATTCTGGCGCTTGGCCTCAACTCTTCTTGATTGGCCCGGTGCAGTGGCAATCAGGGTAATACTTTTGGGGTTGATGTCAGCTGTGTAGTGTCAGCCGGCATCCAGCCCAGGGGTTAGTAATGGAGAAGCATCTATCAGACACCCGCATTATTAACCCGTCAAGTGTAAAGTTAAAAAACACACAGGAAAAAATATTTTTTTGAATAAAGACTCCGCACACACCATCTTTCACCAATTTATTACCATATTTTTCGGGTTATAAGACACACTTTTCCTCTCAAAAATTTGGGAGGAAAATGAGGGGTGCATCTTAAAATTGGAACATAGCTTACCAAGGGGTGGAGAATTGATGGGGGGGCAGTATGTGCGGCACTCTGTGAGGGAGGCCAAGTGCCTGTCGGTGCATGTGGGTGGCTGCCTCTCTGTGCTGGCGGACGGCTACCTCTCTATGCTGGCAGCCAGCTGCCTCTCTGTGCGAGTGGCCAGCTGGCTGTGCGGACTGCAGTGCCTGTATTGGGTGGGTGTCCCAGAGGGTCTGTCTGCGGGCAAGACTTCAACTGATGGTGCCAGGAGTCAGCGCGTGCGCAGATGGAGCCCTTGGATGAGAGCTCGATCTGCGCACACGCCACTCCGGGTGCCATTTCTTTGAAGCCTGGACCGCCGACAGGGCTTCTGGGACACTTGCATCACACAACCATCGCAGCTTCCACTGCCAGCACAGACCTGCCGCCGCTGCAGGCAGCACTGATCCGCCACCACTGCCGGCAGCACTGACCAGCCACCGCCAGCACAGACCAGCCACCGCTGCCAGTACAGCCTCTGCCTCCTGTGACTCCGCTCCACCACTGCTGCCGCCACACTCCGGTAAGACAACACCGGAGTATAAGACGGACCCCATTTTTTTAATCTTTTTTATCTCTAAATTTGGGGTGCGTCTTATAATCCGATGCGTCTTATAAATTGAAAAATACGGTAATTGAAAAGAAATCCAGGAAGTTCCGATGTAATCCAAAGAGTAATGTCCCACAACGCCCATCGAATCCTACGGAGCCTCGTCCTCAGAACAAGGGGGTGTAAAGCCGAGTTGTGAGGAATCTGAGGTGTAGCACATATTCTGGTTTGTTCCATGCGTCTTTCTTTACTCCTTGTTTCCTTTGTTGCCTTGAGTCTGAATTTACAATGTGCACATTCCAATAAGGAGAAGGGAAACCATTGCATGGACCGGTGTGTTTGGACTTGTGCCTGGTTATATTTTAGTATATTATGGTCTGGGGTCCGGAGAGACTTCACGATGTACATTGGATGCGCATTACATTAGTTTGATATAAACCATATTTTATGGAATTTCGGCAGATTTGCTTTGTATTTCCAAGCTCTTGGGCGCTGAGTTACCAGTAAAACCAATGTCTTGTGTTGCAGGTGATGATGGCGGCCCTTCTCCACTGGACCAGGCGGTGGCATATATCTTTATCCTACTCGTCTTTGCACTATTCTGTTTTGTTCCAATCTTCCTAACCAATAAGCGTTATTCCAGATCATGGTCCTCGCTGCTGTGAGGAGTGGGACACAATGGGGCCACGTTGTATATGAGGGGCGATTAAGGCTTCCCATGATAAATACATAGAAATAATATGGAGTCGCCCCTCTGAAGATAGAACTGCTCCCGCTCTTCTTCTACAAGGGGCTGAGGTCCGGGCTCTGTGCAGCTGTGAAAGAGCTATATGCTCAAAACGCGTACACCTTTTTTAACTGTTTTTATATGGATCTTCAATAACCGTGATGTTTTATTAATTTTTGGGTTCCTCTATGCTGGTGCTGAATATGTCCTCTTTTTTCCACTTCTCTGTCCGGCCATCATGTTATTCCCCTCCATGTTCTTTCCCCTCTATGTCTCTTTGGACCTCAAGCACTGGGCACAGTGATGGGGAACAGAAAAAGGCCTTCCCCAAACTGTCGCCACAAAGCTGCAATTATCCACAATGTCTAATGCTGAAGATTTCCCATTACTGGGTCTAAAAGGCAGCAGCCGACCCCTGATAACATCCTCCTCCACCAAACTGTATATTAGGCACAATACAGTCAAGAGGTACTGTTCTCCATCACCAAACCAAGACTCCTCCATAAGAAGAAGATAGAGCAGCGTGATCCTTCACTGCACATAACATGTCTTCTCCAGAGTCCAGGGCTGGAGAGCTGGCAGCTTTACACCGCTCAATCTGATGCTCGGCATTGTGCTTGGTGATGTATGGCTCGGCATTGTGCTTGGTGATGTATGGCTCGGCAATGTGCTTGGTGATGTATGGCTCTGCATTGTGCTTGGTGATGTACGGCTCGGCATTGTGCTTAGTCATATACGGCTCAGCATAGTGCTTGGTGATGTACGGCTCAGCATTGTGCTTGGTGATGTACGGCTCAGCATTGTGCTTAGTCATATACGGCTCAGCATTGTGCTTGGTGATGTACGGCTCTGCAATGTGCTTGGTGATGTACGGCTCAGCATTGTGCTTGGTGATGTACGGCTCGGCATTGTGCTTGGTGATGTACGGCTCAGCATTGTGCTTGGTGATGTACGGCTCAGCATTGTGCTTGGTGATGTATGGCTCGGCATTGTGCTTGGTGGTGTACGGCTCGGCATTGTGCTTGGTGATGTACGGCTCAGCATTGTGCTTGGTGATGTATGGCTCGGCATTGTGCTTGGTAATGTATGGCTCAGCATTGTGCTTGGTGATGTACGGCTCAGCATTGTGCTTGGTGATGTACGGCTCAGCATTGTGCTTGGTGATGTACGGCTCAGCATTGTGCTTGGTGATGTACGGCTCAGCATTGTGCTTGGTAATGTATGGCTCAGCATTGTGCTTGGTGATGTACGGCTCAGCATTGTGCTTGGTGATGTACGGCTCAGCATTGTGCTTGGTGATGTACGGCTCAGCATTGTGCTTGGTGATGTACGGCTCAGCATTGTGCTTGGTGATGTACGGCTCGGCATTGTGCTTGGTGATGTACGGCTCAGCATTGTGCTTGGTGATGTATGGCTCGGCATTGTGCTTAGTCATATACGGCTCAGCATTGTGCTTGGTGATGTACGGCTCGGCATTGTGCTTAGTCATATACGGCTCAGCATTATGCTTGGTGATGTATGGCTCGGCATTGTGCTTAGTCATATACGGCTCAGCATTGTGCTTGGTGATGTACGGCTCGGCATTGTGCTTAGTCATATACGGCTCAGCATTGTGCTTGGTGATGTATGGCTCGGCATTGTGCTTAGTCATATACGGCTCAGCATTATGCTTGGTGATGTATGGCTCGGCATTGTGCTTGGTGATGTATGGCTCAGCATTGTGCTTGGTGATGTACGGCTCGGCATTGTGCTTGGTGATGTATGGCTCAGCATTGTGCTTGGTGATGTATGGCTCAGCATTGTGCTTGGTGATGTACGGCTCAGCATTGTGCTTGGTGATGTACGGCTCAGCATTGTGCTTGGTGATGTACGGCTCAGCATTGTGCTTGGTGATGTACGGCTCAGCATTGTGCTTGGTGATGTACGGCTCAGCATTGTGCTTGGTGATGTACAGCTCAGCATTGTGCTTGGTGATGTATGGCTCAGCATTGTGCTTGGTGATGTACGGCTCGGCATTGTGCTTGGTGATGTACGGCTCAGCATTGTGCTTGGTGATGTACGGCTCGGCATTGTGCTTAGTCATATACGGCTCAGCATTGTGCTTGGTGATGTACGGCTCAGTATTTGTGCTGATGTTACCAGAGGAGGTGTAGACTCTGCAGTTATGGGGTCTGCAGAGCGGTGGTGACTTTTCTCACCTCTGCTCCTCAGCACTCGGCCCCCTGCTCTGTAACATTACGGGGTCTCCACTTTATGGCTGAGTTGCTGCGGCTCCTTCCACTTCTCAGTGATATCAGTCACAGGTGATGGGGGAAGATTCAAGAGGAAGAAATGTCATGAATGGACTTGTTACTCCGATGCCTCCTGTTACAGGACGCACTGGTATCAGTGAGATCTGCACCACAAGGAAGGAATTAGGCTTTATGTTATACACAGGGGGCTACGGGACTCGATGAGAACCATGAAGTCAATGATCAGCGGCGCGTGTCTCACGACTTTCCCATATAGCGCGTGTTTGGGTTTCCAGGAATTGTACCTCAGTCTGGTATTTCGCAGACTTTATTACATGGCAGCAGTGCTGAGATTTTTATTGTAATCATTTAAAGTCTAAAATTATTTTTTTTTCGCTGCTTAATGTATTTGCCTAAATGTGAAAAAAATGAGAAATGTGAATGATTATGGCCAATTTCTACCGTATTTTTTCTATGGATATGTAGATTTTGGAGATGCAAAGAATGTTGGTTTTATTAAAAAGCTTATATTTTTGGAAAAAAAAGTATGTTGTGTTTTTTTATTAGATTTTTTTGTAACCTTTGTCTTTGCCTTTTAATTTGTCTTCAGTGTATTTCATTCTTAGCCTCGGGGAAGACACGGAGCTGTAGTAGTCCCATATTGCGCTGATTTCGGCTGTGTAGCCCCCGCTGACACGACCACCGCCGGGCTGGGACTGTTTTTTGTTATATTTTCTTTCACCACTGATTTTACAGTAAATTCATGGTGAGTTGTCAGAAAAATTGCAACTCGTAGATTCTGCCCCAGACTTCACCCCGGCAAAACCAAAAGAGGGGAAGTCCTCATAAAAAAATCATATTTAAGGGGTTATTCCCATCTCCAAAGTCCTACCCCATAATAATATTAGCAAATACCTCCAATTAGAAGTGTAGTATAGATGTTATGAAAAGCTATGTCACTTACCTCATGTGCAGGGCATTGCAGGACCTTAGGTATCCATGGTTACTAGCAGGAGCAACTAACTAAATACATGTTATTATGTGAGTGGTCGTAACTAGTGATGGGCACTCATGCTCACCACTGTTCAGTACTCGATTGAGCATTGGGGTGCTCAGGTACTCGTGGTGCTCAACCGAATATCTCGGGTTACTCGAATGTGTCATCCATGAAACAACGACCACAAAGCACAGACTCACTTCACTGAATAATGGGAACCAGCAGCCCTGGGAGAGTCACTCACAGTCTCACTAGGGTTGAAACAACGTTTTCAGACGTAGTGTTTGAAAAGAAAAAACAAACAAAAAAAAACGAACAGACCCCGCCCTCCCTCCTCCTGACATGCTGTATGTGGGCAGAGAGCCCGCCTTCCATTATACTATTTATTCAAATTGAGCCCGTCCGTGCGTCTGACCTACTCCACTCGAATACCAAGCAACTGAGCATTTTAATACTTGCCGATCTCTCATCGTAACCATGGATACCTAAGGTTCTCCAATGCCCTGCACATGAGGTAAGAGACATACCTAATGAAGAGAACTATACTACATTTCTAATTGGAGGTATTAGCTAGTATTTTTTATACTTACTAAATATTGGGGTAGGATATTGGAGCTGGCACTTTAAGGACCCAAGGTCATTTTCATGTGTAAAATTTCAACAACATGTCAATGAGATTGTAAAATCTTATCCGTATGCCTTCTACTCTATTCCTTTGGGTATTTTATTTGCGCAAATCTATTTGTGAAATCCGCAGAGCAATGTAGACCTAGGAAAGACTACTGCTGACACTGGGAAAGCTGGATTGCTGCATCAGCATCACCACTGCCGATGCTGGGAAAGTTAGGTTACAGCCAGGAGCGTAGCTACCGGGGGAAGAGAGGGTACAGTCTCCCTGAGCCCCGCTGGAGGGGGTTAGGACTAGGTCCACCCCTGCAGAAGTATCCGGCACACAGATAGTTGGTGTCTGATGCGAAACTGTGTATTGTGTAAATAGCCACCAGGTGGCAGTATTATAGCATGGCTGTCCTGGCACCAGGGTGAGCAGTGGAAAGAGTTAATAAAGAGGAGGAGAGCAGGATGTATAAAATAGTGAGATAGGAAGTAGAGAGCAGGAGAGTTCCCCAGTAGCCGTGGTATACAGAAGACCTTTGTGAATTCTGGCCCTAAGGGTCAACCGTACGGCCGTGACATGCGGGATCCGCTATAGGATTGGTGAACTGCGTCCCCAGAAGTGGGGTATAGTCCTGATGGTTGGGGGTCTGGCATCCATTTCTTTCTGGCTTGGAATTCTCCAAGATTCTCTTCACGATAACCGAAGGTCAGTTGTGCTCTCAAGGAGAAAGGTATGTCTGGATCCTGGACTGGGCACGGGCGGGGGAACGCTGTCATGTGTGGTTCTTTGTGTGTGCAAGCATCCCCTGTGGGTGGGGTGAATTGGCCCAAAAAACTTTATGAACAGGTCTGTGCCAGAGTGAAGTTAAGCGGAGGGATGAGAGGCCTAGAGGTGTTATACAGAACCCAGGTGCCAGAAGTATGGACAGATGCTAAATTTTATGCCAGGAGGAGGTGTAAAAGGAACCCTGATGGGATATGTAATGATGTCGGTGTGACGCGGACCAAAGTAGTGCAAGAGTGGAAGAATAATAAAGTATACATGTTTGAAAGAAGAAACCTTGCCTCGGTTTTATTGTCGGTGAAACAGAATATGGTGTTGCCTGGACTGTTGCAGAGTGCTCCTGTGAGTGGTGTGGTGACGGGGAGGCATGGGGTTAGCGAGCGGCTGCGCTGCGGCCTACTGACCGCTACAAGCACGACTACTACTGCCTGCCCCGTGGGTCCCACACCGCGATCAGAGGAGCTACTGTACCCGCAACTATAATAACATTGGCCTCGCCAGTGGACTCATCAAGATTCTGGATTAGGTGAGTATGTAGGAGGTGTTCACGTTCACCCCTATCGTGTTATGCTGTTCCCCTGTGTAGCAAAGACTGAGTTTAATATTAAGTATATTGTATATGTTGCTGAATGTTATTTAGTGTGTGATAGGACATACTGATGCTTGAGAAGTGCGATTCCTGATCTAGTAGAGCCGAGACCGCACCACGGCCGGCACCACCTAGCGTCGAGGTCTGATGATACAACATATATGGTTATGTGATGTTTAATGTATTAGTGAGATAAATGTTACATTAAGATATAGTTTTTAATAAATGTTACAGTACTAGACCCTTCCTAGTACGGAGAGAGCTCAGTGTCATGGGGGGAGTAGTAACAGATGGCCAGTGGGTTGGTTAGAGGGACGGGCCTTGTGAGGGTTCAGGTCTGCATGAGAGTTCGAGGACTAAAAATGTGACATGGACTAAGGGTCGATCAGGAAACCCAGAGTTATCCTCATAAGGTCCGGAGCCTATGGCTCATCCCGAACGGGCTAAGCCAAGTCGTTTAACTAGACGGAAGTGGACAATGGTGAGAATAGAGTTGACAAATGAAGGCACAGGCCCGACGATGAGAGGTCCAAGACAGTGGGGATAGGCCGAGAGAGAGTACCCCAGAGAATAACAGAAGCAGAACCGTAGGAATGAGGCCACGTCTGTCATAACGGTGAGAAGGAAAATAAACTGCTCAAGTTATGGTTGCCAAAAGAACTCCAGTGTCAAGTGTTTCACTACTGCGTCTACGATGAGGACCAGCTGCGGGGTGAAGGACACCACCCTGAAGAGAACAGTAAGTGTCACACACCCTGCCCGAAGTCACCCCCACACACAGACTATTTCTGGTGAAGGAGTGCGGAGCCCCACGGCCCGGCGTCTGTACCATCCTTTCAGTATATTATGCTTTTTTTATTTTAATTAAGCTTGTAGTGTGACTTTGAAGGCATCATAAACAATGGGGGACCCTCATACAGTGTAGAAGTAGAAGCGACATCTTTCCCTAATGGTCAGATATCAAAGGAAGAAGAAAATGAACCAGAGTGAGTATTAGGCTATGTGCCCACGGGGACATTTTCCTGTGGATATATCCGCAAGACATTCCGCAGGTGCTCCCAGAAATCCGCAACAGAACTTTCTCTGTTTCAATGCTGCGGATGCACAGCGGAATGTCGTGAGGATATGGTGCGGGCATTCTGCATTGAGGATACAGTACCATGGCTTCGGCACTGCATCCTCAATGCAGAACAAGTGCTGCAGTGATCAGGGTGCTCATACTTACCTCCATCATGCAGCACCTCGCTTTCCGGCGGCCGGGTCACTGTCAGCGTCTGGTTCACTGTGCTGGAGGTGGGCGGGCCTGAACTAGCTCCGGCTGTCACATGACCGGAGATTGTGCAGGCCCCGCCCACCTCTTACTTCCTGTACCTGTCTGGATCCACCGCGCTGCTGTACACCGGACGGAGAAGTGACTCGGGTCTCTATCAAGGCAGGTAAGTATATGGGAGCCTGCGGAGAAATCCGCAACAATAATTGACATGCTGCAGATTTTTTCCGCATGAAAATCCGCACGATTTCCGCTGCGGAAAAATCCGCAGCGTGGGCACAGCATTTCCCAAATGCCATAGAAATGGCTGGGGAGTAGCTGTGCTGCATATTTCTGGAAAATCCGTTGATTTTCCGCGAAAAATCCGCGGCAAAATCCGCGCATTTTCCGCAGCGTGGGCACATAGCCTAATGGCCCAGTTACACGTCCGTATGACTCGCACGAGCATCACATCACAATGCTCAGCCTGGCTGCCGGCTCTCCTGGCCCGGGTGTGTCAGCTGCATAGAAAAATATGCTCGGGTCAGGAGTAGAGTTGAGCGCGGTTCTAGGTTCGAGGTTCTCCAGTTCGCGGCTCGAGTGATTTTGGGGGCTGTTCTAGATCGAACTAGAACTCGAGCTTTTTGCTAAAGCTCGATAGTTCTAGATACGTTCGAGAACGGTTCTAGCAGCAAAAAAAACAGCTAATTCCTAGCTGGCTTTCCGCTGTAATAGTGTAAGTCACTCTGTGACTCACACTATTATGACATTTCAGTGTATAGTGTGCGTGAACAGTGCCTTCAGATCACTGCTGTATGGATAATGGCGATCGCCATTTTTTTTTTTTCCTTGTCTTCCTTCCCTAAGCGCGCGCGTGTAGTGGGGCGGGCCAGCATGTCAGCCAATCCCAGACACACACACAGCTAAGTGGACTTTTAGCCAGAGAAGCAACGGCATGTGTGATAGGATGTCCATGTCACATGTCCCTGCATTATAAAAACGAGTATCTGCCCGTCCGGACGCCATTATCTCTTCTGCGTCCTTGGTGTCAGACATCACTGGCGCAGCTCCGTCCTGAGTCCTATCGCAGATACTGCTGTTTGCGCTCCATACACAGCGCTGGACAGCTTAGGGAGAGCACTTTCTATCAGTCCTTTTAAGGGCTCGTACCGGCAGGGTCAGAGCCATAGGTGACAGGTCCTGAAAACAGAGACAGCGTCTGTGTAGCTAAGGTCAGGGATTTCCTCGCTGCATTTCCCCATTAGGAGGGAATAGAAAGGCAGGCTTCCATTCCTCTACCCAGAGACCCACAACCCTGGCACTGTACCCTCCTGTCCTCTGCACACTCCAACTCATTGTTACGAAGCCATTATACTAGCAAACACTCAGTGTACCTAGTGGCATCCTAAACGTGGCTGTTGGACTTCTGTATAGTCCCACTAGTGCACAGATATTTGCAGCACCTCTGCCTGCATTGCACACTCCAACTCATTGTTACTAAGCCATTATACTAGCAAACACTCAGTGTACCTAGTGGCATCCTAAACGTGGCTATTGGACTTCTGTATAGTCCCACTAGTGCACAGATATTTGCAGCACGTCTGCCTGCATTGCACACTCCAACTCATTATAACTAAGCCATTATACTAGTAAACACTCAGTGTACCTAGTGGCATCCTAAACGTGGCTGTTGGACTTCTGTATAGTCCCACTAGTGCAAAGACATTTGCAGCACCTCTACCTGCATTGCACACTCCAACTCATTATAACTAAGCCATTATACTAGCAAACACTCAGTGTACCTAGTGGCATCCTAAACGTGGCTATTGGACTTCTGTATAGTCCCAGTAGTGCAAAGACATTTGCAGCACGTCTGCCTGCATTGCACACTCCAACTCATTATAACTAAGCCATTATACTAGCAATTTATGCTGCCAGTTTAAGGGCCGTAGTTGCATTGTCAGGGATATTTATTCTTTATTATTCTGCTGTTAATAAAGCTAGACCACCGCTGCAATCTACACCACCTCTCAATTTTTACTACCACATTTTCAGTGCACAATCTTGTCGCAATCAACATGAGTGGCAAAATGACAGATGCTGGTGGAAAAGGGAAGAGGCGTGGTGGAAAAGGAAAAAAAGGTTTGTCCGTGGGGAAGGTGGCAAAGCTCCATTATCATCTGCTGAAGATAGACCATCTACCAGCAAAAGTAAGATGTCTACTAATTACCGTGGACAATCCGATGTGCTCCCTTTTTTACGGACACGAACAACAGGAACAAAGGTAGATGATGGCCAAAAAAGGAAAATGCTTGAATGGATCTCAAGTGGTCCAACAAGTGCCCTCTCAGCCACTTCAAGTACCGCATCCAAAAAACACCAGTCCTCTGAGTTGTCATCCCAATCAAACTTGCTTTCTCCCAGCTCTGAAGTCTCCATCCGCCCTGCACAGTATGGTGGAACTGAGATGGCTGAGTCTGCAGAGCTGTTCAGTCACACTATAGCCTGGGAATCAGAGATCTGCTCCCAAGCTACAGTGAGTACAGAACAGGAAATGGTCTGCAGTGATGCCCAGAACCTTTGTGACTCTGATTCAGGCCGTGAGGACCAAGTTTCTGAGCATAATGTTGACCCTTTGTCACAAACTGTAACACCTGTGGTTATAGACAATGAGGAACATACTGATGAAGATGAGACTCAGATACCAGATTGGGATGACAACTTAAATATTCGGTCAGGGCAAGAAGAGGCTCGGTCTGAGGGGGAGGGGAGTGCAAACACAACAATTGATGATGAAGTTCTAGATCCCACCTACTGTCAACCCCCAGTCAGGCACTCGAGGAGGTCAACAGAGGCGGTGGAGGAGGATGCAACCGACGACGAAGTTACCTTGCGCCTTCCTGGACAGAGTCGGAGCACTGGTAGCATGTCTACAACTGCATCATCAGCCACCACTCTGCCTCTGAGCACTAGTCGGGGGGGCTCAGCAGGTCGCATGCCCTCTAAGCCTTGCCTAGCCTGGTCCTTTTTTGACATAGAAAAAGATCGCCCAAATTATGTGATGTGTAAAATTTGTCGTGATTCTGTTAGTAGAGGTCAAAACCTCAGCAGTTTGACAACTTCTTCCATGAATCGTCACATGAATAAATATCATAGGTCCCGGTGGGAAGCTCACTGTGCTGCAATGCGGCCTAGCGGAGCGAACCATCCACGGCCTGCCCCTTCCAGTGCATCCGCACGCTCTTCATCTTCTAGGACTGTGGGGACAGCTGTCACACCTGTTTTTCCACGCACAACTTCCACCACTGAAACCGCAACAGGCACTTTGCTTGGTAGGTCGTCAGTTGGTTTGGAAGGGGAAACAAGTGAGTGTGTACAGCTCTCTCAGACATCGATAGCACCATCGTTGGATGAAGGCAACATCATGTCTCCGCCTGCACTTTCCTCACAAAGCTACATTTTTCCAGGGACACCCTACTCAACACCGTCTACACACAGCAGCCAGATCTCTGTCCCTCAGATGTGGTCAAATAAAAGGCCATTTCCTGCGACCCATGACAAAGCTAAGAGGTTGACTCTATCCCTCTGTAAGCTCTTGGCTACCAAAATGCTGCCTTTCCGCCTAGTGGACACACAGGATTTTAGAGACCTTATGTCTGTCGCTGTGCCCCAGTACCAGATGCCTAGTCGCCACTACTTCTCTAAGAAAGGTGTGCCCGCGCTACACCAGCATGTCGCACACAACATCACCGCTTCCTTGAGAAACTCTGTGTGTGAACGGGTGCATTTCACCACCGATACTTGGACCAGTAAGCATGGACAGGGACGTTACATGTCGCTGACTGGGCACTGAGTAACTATGGTGATAGATGGTGAAGGGTCTGCTGCACAAGTCTTGCCGTCCCCACGACTTGTGTGTCAATCCTCTGTCTGTCCAAGTTCCGCCACTGCTTCTGCCTCCTCCACCTCATCTGGGTCCTCCACCTCCACCCCAAGCCTGCCTGGTCAGGCCACCAGCGTTCTCACTGTGCAGAAGGAATCACGCACCCCTCATTACTATGCTGGCAGCAGAGCGCAACGGCATCAGGCGGTCTTTAGCTTGACATGTCTTGGGAATAAGAGTCACACAGCGGATGAGTTGTGGTTAGCTCTGCGGTCAGAGTTTAATAAATGGTTGTCTCCACTCAACCTGCAGCCTGGTAAGGCCGTGTGCGACAATGCTGCAAACCTGGGTGCGGCCCTTCGCCTGGGCAAGGTGACACACGTGCCTTGTATGGCTCACGTGTTGAACCTTGTTGTCCAGCAATTCTTAACACACTATCCCGGCCTAGATGGCCTTCTGACCAGGGCACGAAAACTGTCTGCTCACTTCCGCCGTTCAACCGCCGCAGCTGAGCGACTTGCATCGCTCCAGAAGTCTTTTGGCCTGCCGGTTCATCGCCTGAAATGTGATGTGGCGACACGCTGGAATTCGACTCTCCACATGTTACAGCGACTGTGGCAGCACCGCCGAGCCCCAATGCAATACGTCATGACGTATAGCCTGGGCCAACGAGATGCAGAGGTGGGGCAGATCACCCTGATGGAGTGGTCTCAGATCAAGGACCTATGCACCCTTCGGCACAGTTTCGACATGGCGACAAATATGTTTAGCGCTGACAATGCCATTATCAGCATGACAATTCCAGTCATTTACATGCTGGAGCACACGCTAAACACTATTCGGAGTCAGGGGGTGGGACAACAGGAAGGGGATGAACTACAGGAGGATTCATATGCGCAAGGGACAACAACATCACCAAGGTCCAGACGTTCATCATCACCAACGCAGCAGGCATGGGACCATGGGGGACAGGGATCAACAAGGGCGCATAGTAGCAGGCGAAATGTTGAGGAAGGTGCAGGAGAACATGAAGAAATGGAGGACGAACTGTCCATGGACATGGAAGACTCAGCGGATGAGGGAGACCTTGCTCAAATTTCAGTTGAAAGAGGTTGGGGGGAGATGTCAGAGGAAGAAAGAACGGTTAGCACCTCTATGCCACAAACACAGCGTGGACTTGGTCCGCATGGCTGTGCAAGACACATGAGTGCCTTCTTGCTGCACTACCTCCAACATGACCCTCGTATTGTCAAAATTAGAAGTGATGATGACTACTGGATTGCCACACTATTAGATCCCCGGTACAAGTCCAAATTTTGTGACATAATTCCAGCCATAGAAAGGGACGCACGTATGCAGGAGTATCAGCAGAAGCTGTTACTCGATCTTAGCTCGGCTTTTCCACCAAACAACCGTGCAGGTGAAGGGAGTGATTCTCCCAGTTGTAACTTGACAAACATGGGACGGTCTCGTCATCTTCAACAGTCTACCCGTACCAGTAGCACCGTATCTGGTGCTGGTAACAGCAATTTTATGGAATCTTTTCATAATTTTTTTAGACCCTCCTTTGCAAGGCCACCAGAGACAACAAGTCTGACACATAGTCAACGGCTGGAGAGGATGATACAGGAGTATCTCCAAATGAACATCGATGCCATGACTTTGCAAATGGAGCCTTGCTCATTTTGGGCTTCAAATCTAGAAAAATGGCCAGAGCTCTCCACTTACGCCTTGGAGATTTTGTCGTGTCCAGCTGCCAGCGTTGTCTCTGAACGTGTCTTCAGTGCTGCTGGGTGTGTGCTGACAGATAAGCGCACGCGTCTGTCCAGTGACAATGTGGACAGACTGACGTTCATCAAAATGAACAAGTCATGGATCCAGAAGGAATTTACTACCCCTGTGTCATCCTGGGGAGAGTAAATGCTTGTGGATTTGGAATGTGCTTGATGCAAATCAAAACATCCTGTTTGCAACTAGGGCACAAGTGCTGCCACTGATGGGGTGTCTGTGTGGCCCAATTTTTTGAAAAAAGGGAGACTCCGCTTGGAGTAACCCTTGCTTGCTGTGTTTTTTAAAATGAGCCAAGATGAACAGAGCTGGGATCAGGAAAGACTTTGCTACCTACCCCGGTCTCATCCTGGGGACGGTTAAGAATGGCGTATTTTTGAATGTGCTTGATGCAAATCAAAACATCCTGTTTGCAACTAGGGCACAACTGCTGCCACTGATGGGGTGTCTGTGTTCTGTCTTCTATTCATTAAATAGGACAAGGGTAATATCGTTTGTTGCCCACAAGAGGTCACTGTTGGCTTTCTTATGTTTTAAGTGTTTTCCTCTTACATTTCTACAGTATTTCTGTGGGTTGGAGCCTGTTGCTTTAAGGAAAAGATACTTCCTTGGACTGCCCCTTTTCCCTTCCCTTCCTGAGTTCGAGACGCAGATGTCTTGGTGCCTCCATAGGATTCAGAGGTGCTATGGCTGGCTCTAGTTCCTTTTCTTCAATCGTTCCTCCTGACTAGTGGATCCCGGTAGGAATCATTGTACTAAACTACATATTTATGTTAGAATATGTGTACAGTTGTTATGTAGGCACTGTGAAGTAACAGTGGCTCTACTCAGATTACATAGGCTGTGATACATGCAGAGCAGGTGTAGGGCAGCATCAGCAGTGTAAATGTTGTATTCAGTCATATGCATTGCTCTCTATGTTATGCAGATTCTGTAAATACCAGTACTACTATGTATGTCATTCTGTTATTTGTGATATGCCTGTACTGATTTGGATTTGTATCTTTTGTTATAGTTTTTACCAATTAATCATCCATTTCTTATGATCATCCACCTACCCATCATCATTTAATAAATAAAGACTTAAAGGCAACACAGTCTGTTTATTGAAACAGTGGATGAAGGTTAGCTGTATGCCGGAGTCCACACAGCTCACACGTGGATGAAGGCAGAACAGTAAAAACGGGCTGCTGGTCGCAGGCAGCGATTATACGAACTGTACGGGACAGCTAACACCCACGCTACACGGCACACGGGTATTACAGCAGCCGCCATACAGCTACATAGAACAAGAGCGCAGTCCAGCTCCAGTAAAGATAGCCGGTCGCAGGCTGTAGTACGGGACCACTAACATCCACGCTGTACCGCATATGGATGTCGCAGCAGCCACCATACAGCCGCAGTGACTAGACCGCAGTACGCCAGAAACCACCATTCCACTCTCCACCACGCGGAAGGCCATCCGCAAATAGACTCTGTTTCCCGCTAAAGTAGTCTGCAGCCAAGTGCACAATGTCTGTCAGCCGAGCGTCTTCCCTGAAGACAAGGTCACGGGCAAGCTCTACTAAGTCCTCAATTAGGGAGCTTGCTGCCATCGCCCGCGCTGAGGCCAAAGCAGCTAAAGTGAGGTCCTCCTTCACTGAGCAGGAAATGCAACTCAAACTAAAACAGACAGAGAGTGCACGTCTGCAATCAGAAAAAGAAGCAGAGAGTGCACGTCTGCAACTGACTCTAGAAAGACTTGCCGTAGAAAAGTAGACAGCGGCCGCAATAGCCAAGGCAGAGTTCCTGGAAGCGGCAGAGCACCCTGAAGAAAGACGCAGCGATGTTCTTGGGCCGGACCTAAACCAGCAGGATCCAGCTCAGCGCGTCGCAGAATACGTCTACCAATACTCCAGGATAGATGACAGCTCAGATGTGCTTCACCGAATAGACTACACAGACGGCCAGCCATCCAACCTCGAATTACACCGCTTCAAGCAAGAGAGTGTACAGCACGAGGAGGTTCACCAAAACTACTATTCCACAGAGCGGAAGGTACAACCACCATCTTACCACAAAGAGACACCTTCCTCTCCGGGGAGGTACTATGCTGACTTTCCGAAGGCGGAAACACCCTACAGGTATGGTGATACACCACACAATAGACACGACCACACACCGGCTCGCACCAGCACTGACCAAGCCACCATGGACTTTGCAAAGTTCTTTGCTCGTCGAGATCTGATCACAAAAGGACTTGTAAAGTTCGATGATCGTGCCGAGAATTATAGGTCGTGGCGATCCTCGTTCCAGAACACCATAAGAGGTTTGGACCTTTCTTGTAGTGAGGAGTTAGATCTCCTGGTAAAATGGCTTGGTAGTGAATCGGTAGAACACGCCAAAAGACTAAGAGACATTAACATTAAAAACCCACCCAAAGGTCTACACTTGGCGTGGAAGAGACTTGATGAATGCTATGGGTCCATAGAAGTTATTGAAAATGCTTTGTTTAAAAGAATTGATGACTTCCCTAAGATAGGACCCAAAAGCTTTCAAAAGCTAAGAGAGCTAAGTGATCTGTTAGTAGAGTTACAGGTTGCCCAAGAGGAAGGAGATTTGCCCGGATTGGCATTCTTGGATACCACTAGGGGTGTCAATCCGATAGTCCAAAAACTTCCTTACAATCTACAAGAAAAGTGGGTCTCACACGGTTCACGGTATAAGCAAACACATAACACGCCATTCCCGCCCTTTGCTGTATTTGTAGGTTTTGTAGCTCAGCAAGCTAAAATCAGAAATGACCCTAGTTTTGATTTTACTCTGTCATGTACCACCGCCCCCGGTGTCAAACCCAGTAGGGCACCCGTGGCAGTCCACAAAACTAACATTGTCTCCTCAGGTCCTGCTCACAAAGAGAGTAAGCATCCTCCAGAAGAGAACAAACCCCAGGATATCAGTAAACAGTGTCCTCTACACCGGAAACCACATCCTCTACTAAAATGCAGAGCCTTCAGGGAGAAGTCTCTAGAGGATCGCAAAGGCTTCCTCAAGGAACACAACATCTGCTTCAAATGCTGTGCTGCAACATCGCACATGGCCAGGAACTGCGAAGCTAGCGTGAAATGTGCAGAATGTGACATCACGGATCACAATACAGTCTTACACCCTGGACCACCTACACGAGTGTTGCCGCAAGCAGAAGAACACGATGGAAAACAGAAGAACACTGATGAAGACACCACGGTGGTTACCTCTCAATGTACGGAGATCTGTAAAGGACTCACAGGAGGAAGGTCCTGTTCGAAAATCTGCCTTGTCAGAGTCTACCCAGCAGGCCGCAGGGACAAAGCAATTAAGATCTATGCGATCTTGGACGACCAGAGCAACAGGTCTCTTGCCAAGTCCATCTTCTTCAGCAGTTTCAACATTGCAGGCCCCGGTTCTCCCTACTCCTTGAAGACATGTTCAGGTACCGTTGAGACGGCGGGGAGGAAGGCAAGCGGATACAAGGTGGAATCCATAGATGGTCAGACCTGCCTATCATTACCTACCATACTGAAGTGCAACCAGATTCCTGACAACAGGTCCGAGATACCTTCACCAGAGGTAGCAGCTCATCACCCCCATCTGAAGCGTATAGCTCACCTGATTCCAGAACTGGACTCAGAAGCTCCAATAGCCTTACTCCTTGGAAGAGACATGCTACACGTGCATAAGGCTAGAGAGTCCATTAACGGCTTCCAGAACGCTCCATATGCGCAGAGACTTGACCTAGGATGGGTAATAGTAGGAGATGTCTGTCTAGGAGGAGCACACAAGCCAGCCTCAGTCAACAGTATGCTCACCAACACACTAGAAAATGGACGTCCGTCTTTCTTCCGACCATGTCACAACAGTCTGTTGGTAAAGGAATTACCAAGCAGTACTCCTCTGCCATGTCTTTTCGCAGTTCCTTCCAACGAAGACCACGCTTGTGAGGGCGAACAAGACCACATAGGCTGTACAGTCTTCCACAGGACCAAAGAGGACAACAAAACAGCAATGTCCATAGAAGACAGGATGTTCTTGGACATTATGGACCAAGAAATAACCAAAGACAAGTCGAACAGCTGGGTGGCACCCTTACCATTCCGACCACGGAGACAACGCCTACCCAACAACAGGGAACAGGTCTACAGTCGATTTGTCTCCCTCAGACACAAGCTCAAGAAGTCTCCCGAGATGAGAGAACATTTCTTTACCTTCATGGAGAAGATATTCCGAAATAACCATGCAGAGATCGCACCTACACTACGAGACTCTGAGGAACGCTGGTACTTACCCATCTTCGGAGTGTACCATCCTGAAAAGGCAGACCTGTGGGCAGAGTGGAGGAAGTCTCTCGAGGCCTTGACCAATCTTCATGTGAACCGACCATACGCTCCTGTGCCATCCACAGAAGTCAAATCTCAAAGACTCTGTATCTTCTGCGATGCATCAGTCAAAGCAATCGTAGCAGTAGTATACCTTAAAACCACCGATGTGAATGAACAGATCCATATTGGGTTCGTCATGAGTCGGACAAAACTGGCGCCACTCCGTGAACACACGATACCTAGACTGGAACTCTGTGCTGCCGTCCTTGCAGTTGAGCTGGCTCAACTTGTCTCAGATGGAATGAATCAGGAGATCAAAGATGCAGAGTTCTACACTGACAGCAAGGTGGTACTAGGATACATCTGCAACGAAACACGACGCTTCTACGTCTACGTCAGCAACCGGGTGTTGAGAATAAGAAGATCAACTTGCCCTGATCAGTGGCATTACGGATCTACCCATCACAATCCCGCCGACCATGCGACTAGATCCGTTGCACCAAGTCACCTTAAAGACACTACATGGTTCACAGGCCCTGCCTTCCTGTACCAGACAACATCCTACATCAGCAGGCCCGATACATTCGAACTGGTGGATCCAGATGTCGACGACGACCTTCGTCCTCAAGTGTCAGCTCTTCATACAGTGGTTTCAGGATGTCACCTCGGATCTCATCGGTTCAGTAGATTCTCAACCTGGAACTCACTTGTTAGGGCCATCGCCTTTTTACTACACGTGACTCAGTTTTACAAGTCCGACTACCAACAAATCAGAGATGCAGTAAAGGTTGGCATCACTGCAAGCATGCGTTTACTGCTCCCAACTTAGAGAAAGCCAAGATTACAATACTCCATGTTGTACAAAATGAAGCCTACAACAAGGAAATAGGCAATCTCGACAAAGGACTACCCATTCCTAGAGACAGTGCGTTAAGGAAACTCGACCCGTTCATTGACAAAGATGGGCTGCTGAAAATAGGTGGCCGCATTCAAGAAGCTAAGGTAGAAGTCTCAGAGAAACACCCGGTAATAATTCCCGGACGTCATCACGTCACAACCTTGCTCATTCAACATCATCACATCTTGGTGAGACATCAAGGTCGTTTGTTTACCGAAGGGAGTCTACGAGCGGCTGGACTATGGATAGTCGGAGCGAAGAGAAGCGCGAGCAAACTCATCTTCAACTGCGTTACGTGTCGCAAACTTCGTGGCATGTTTCAAAACCAGAAGATGGCCAATCTTCCACCTGACAGGCTCAGTACTGAACCCCCCTTCACCAACGTTGGACTGGATGTGTTCGGCCCCTGGTCCGTAGCTACAAGACGCACTAGGAAGGTCCATGCCGAAGCAAAGTGTTGCTGAAAGGGGGGAAAAAAGGCGCAAATAGGGTTTTACCCGGTATTAACCGTGTAAAATATATAAAGATACACTCACCTGGAACGGTTGTGCCAGTCACAACTCCTTGTATAGCATATGAGTGTCCGCGTGGTTCCAGCAGCAGCCCCGTGGATACTTAGTAGAAAAAATATATATATGTACACATATATATGAGAATCGGGTTTTAGCCGCGCTGAGGGACCACTATTTCCAGGCTGTAGTTTATATTAAAAACTCTTTCTTTATTACAGCATCCAACGCGTTTCAGAGACATAAACCGTCTCCTTCTGTTTCTGAAAGTGTCCCAGGAACTAGTGATGTGACAGTCGGGTATGATCTGACACAAAGCTCTGGCTCCCTGCTGTGACTGATAGGAGCCGGCTCCTATCAGTCACAGCAGGGAGCCAGAGCTTTGTGTCAGATCATACCCGACTGTCACATCACTAGTTCCTGGGACACTTTCAGAAACAGAAGGAGACGGTTTATGTCTCTGAAACGCGTTGGATGCTGTAATAAAGAAAGAGTTTTTAATATAAACTACAGCCTGGAAATAGTGGTCCCTCAGCGCGGCTAAAACCCGATTCTCATATATATGTGTACATATATATATTTTTTCTACGAAGCAAAGTGTTGGGCAGTTCTATTCACCTGTTTGTCTGTCAGAGCTGTTCATATCGAAGTAATAGAATCTATGGATTATCTATCAAGTTTCATAAATGCACTTCGACGCTTCATTGCTATGAGAGGCCCTGTGAAGCACATTCGTTCTGATAGAGGCACAAACTTTATTGGAGCAGCAAGAGAACTCCAAATCCCTTCCAATCTAGACATTACAAATGTAGAGAGGTACCTAGGTGAGCAAGGATGCACCTGGACCTTCAACCCGCCACACTCTTCGCACATGGGAGGCACCTGGGAAAGAATGATAGGAATTGCACGCAAGATTCTAGATTCTATCCTCTTGCAAGCAAACACCAGACTTACCCACGAAAGCTTGACTACGTTCTTGGCCGAAGTTACAGCTATCATGAATGCTAGGCCATTGACAGCTCTTTCTGGAGATTCTGGAGACTCAACAGTTCTTACTCCTGCCATGTTACTTACACAGAAAACCTGTGTCCCAGGAGCTCCACCTGGAGAATTCACCGAGAAAGACCTCTACAGAAGACAATGGAGGCAAGTACAAAACGTGTCCAATGCCTTTTGGGACAGATGGAGGAAACAATATCTCTCCACTCTGCAAACCAGAACAAAATGGCAGAAAGACCATCCAAACATCAGACTTGGCGATGTGGTACTTGTAAGAGACAGCCAATCACACCGAAATGAGTGGCCACTCGGCCTGGTCACCAAACCCTTTCCCAGCAAGGATGAGAGAGTACGCAAGGTAGAGGTCAGAGTGAGCAAGCTCGGAGAGAACAAACTGTTCACCAGACCAGTCACTGAACTTGTGTTGTTGTTATCCCCTCAGGAGTCCAATAGTGGCATTGGTTAACGCCAAGCGGGGAGTGTTCTGTCTTCTATTCATTAAATAGGACAAGGGTAATATCGTTTGTTGCCCACAAGAGGTCACTGTTGGCTTTCTTATGTTTTAAGTGTTTTCCTCTTACATTTCTACAGTATTTCTGTGGGTTGGAGCCTGTTGCTTTAAGGAAAAGATACTTCCTTGGACTGCCCCTTTTCCCTTCCCTTCCTGAGTTCGAGACGCAGATGTCTTGGTGCCTCCATAGGATTCAGAGGTGCTATAGCTGGCTCTAGTTCCTTTTCTTCAATCGTTCCTCCTGACTAGTGGATCCCGGTAGGAATCATTGTACTAAACTACATATTTATGTTAGAATATGTGTACAGTTGTTATGTAGGCACTGTGAAGTAACAGTGGCTCTACTCAGATTACATAGGCCGTGATACATGCAGAGCAGGTGTAGGGCAGCATCAGCAGTGTAAATGTTGTATTCAGTCATATGCATTGCTCTCTATGTTATGCAGATTCTGTAAATACCAGTACTACTATGTATGTCATTCTGTTATTTGTGATATGCCTGTACTGATTTGGATTTGTATCTTTTGTTATAGTTTTTACCAATTAATCATCCATTTCTTATGATCATCCACCTACCCATCATCATTTAATAAATAAAGACTTAAAGGCAACACAGTCTGTTTATTGAAACAGTGGATGAAGGTTAGCTGTATGCCGGAGTCCACACAGCTCACACGTGGACGAAGGCAGAACAGTCTGTGTGGCCCAATTTTTTTAAAAAAGGGAGACTCCGCTTGGAGTAACCCTTGCTTGCTGTGTTTTTTAAAAATGATCCAAGATGAACAGAGCTGGGATCAGGAAAGACTTTGCTACCTACTCCGGTGTCATCCTGGGGACGGTTAAGAATAGCGTATTTTTGAATGTGCTTGATGCAAATCAAAACATCCTGTTTGCAACTAGGGCACAAGTGCTGCCACTGATGGGGTGTCTGTGTGGCCCAATTTTTTGAAAAAAGGGAAACTCCGCTTGGAGTAACCCTTGCTTGCTGTGTTTTTTTAAAAATGATCCAAGATGAACAGAGCTGGGATCAGGAAAGACTTTGCTACCTACCCCGGTGTCATCCTGGGGACGGTTAAGTATGGCGTATTTTTGAATGTGCTTGATGCAAATCTAGCTGTGAAGTGTACAACTGGGGCACAAGTGCTGCCACTGAAGGGGTGGGTGTCTGTGTGGCCCAATTTTTGGAAAAAAGGGAGACTCCACTTGGAGTCACCTTGCGGTGTTTTACATGATTTTAGAAGGGCATGCCATGCCTATATCTCTGTCTCCTCCTCTTTTTCCTCGTAACGCTGTTTTGTTTTCACATGAGAATTTGTCCTTGTCACTTTCCCATGTGTTTGTGTTGTGTTGTGAGTTGTTTGTCACCTTTTGGACACCTTTGAGGGTGTTTTCTAGGTGTTTTTATGTGTTTGTGATTGCCTGCCATTGTTTCCTATGCAGTTCGAGTTCGGTTCGTCGAACCAAACTCGAACGGGAGCTCCGTTCGGCGAACCGACCTCGAGCCGAATCGCGACCGGTTCGCTCATCTCTAGTCAGGAGAGCCGGCAGCCATTCAGAGCATTGTGATACGATCCTCGGATGAGTCAGACGGCCGTGTGACTGTACGTAAATGTATAACTGGCATCTCCCAGCAGTTTAAGTAGGGTGTGGTGCTGTCTGATGGGTGAAAGCATGGAGCGGATTATTCCTACCGAGCTGCGGAACAACATACACAAACGGCCAACACAATCAAGGAGAACATTTACAATATCTCTGGCAGAAAATTCGTCATCATCTTTCATTCCTGGTCTAAATTCTGATTGTTTGGACAATTTTCTGTTTTGGGTGTAAACCCACTTTAAATATTAAACATTTCTGATTTAAGTGTCTATTCAAGTAAAAGTCCAGGACAGAGCAGTGAAGTAACTCCACAGGGAGCGAGCGTCCTATGGTGGTGGATACATGGGAGTCAATCACCAGATTTAAATATACAAATTGTATAAACTATTAAATAGGTGGATCAGATCGGGTGTACTTACTTATATATCAACATCAGAGTGACTGCAGAAGTCTAATATTATAAAGAGTATTTTATGAGTCAAACTATAAGCAACAGAACTCATGAGCTGAAGGTCAATGACTCTCCGTCCACCCGGCCTGAGTGACAGCAGCAGCCAGAACTGATCACCGGGGAGGACGGAGCACGAGGAGCTGTCACTCACATAAGTAACTGCAAAATCAGCA